>NW_007731670.1:67548-102672 GCF_000696425.1 Galeopterus variegatus
GAACCGGTCTGTATGTGGGATCCGAACCCTCGGCGGGAGCACCGCCGCACTCCCAAGCAGCGCACTATCGCAGTGCGCCACCGGGCCGGCCCTGAAGCCATCATTCTTGATGTGTTTGTCTGCACTGCTGGCCAGTGAGATGTCATCCTTTCAGGTCCTGGATTGTTAGTTCGTTCAAGTCATCTCAGAAGTGTTCTACATTCCTGTCCATATGCTCATTCACACTAAGGTTCAAGTGGTTGATTTATCAATATTATTCCTAAAATATTTAAATGTGAATGGGAGATAAGCCATTATCCAAATAAATAAGTAAATACTTTCCTAATAGTATAATTCAAGCATTCTCTCTGGCAAAATTTCTTAATTTGTAGTTTATGGAGATCTTGGGAGATCTGTAATGCTCTCCACAGACTCTCTGAAAATTGAGTATATATGGCATGTTTTTTTTTTTTTTTTTCCCCTGTGAAAAAGCTCCATAGCTTTTTTTTTGGGGGGGGTTGGGGGGGTGGGGGGCAGCTGGCTGGTCCAGGTATTGAACCCTGGACGTTGGTGTTATCAGCACCACACTTTAACCAACTGAGCTAACCAGCTAGCCCCTGAAAAAGCACCATAGCTTTTACTAGATTCTCAAAAGCCTCTGAATCCCAAGGACTAAGAATTGTGGAAACGATAGTGAACAAGGCTAAAAGGGTCACTGTCTTCAGGAAATTATGTTCTAAGGGCAGGAAAAACAAACAGATGATGTGTCCTATGATTGGGGAAGTACAGGTGTTGTGAGAACATAGAGAGGGCCCCCTAAACCAGACTGAGGGCTGGGTGTCAGCAGAGGCTCCTTGGAGGAATTGACTATGAAACTGAGGCCTGCAGAATGAGAAATAGCATTTGGCTTGGTAAAGGAAGGGTTGGAGGAAGGGGTGATGTTGGTAGAAGTAAGTGTTCCAGGTATCCACCTATGCAAAGGTCCAGAGTCCAGAGATACCTGGACAGTTCCCTAAGCTAGAAAGAGTTTGTATGGTTGAAGCTTAGAGTGCTTAGAGTTAGATTGAAGATTCAGTAAGATGAGGCTAGGAGGTGATTGGAAGCCAGGTTGTGTGTGTGAAACTGGGCATACCGAGGGGAACAAGACGAAGGAGCCCCTACCTTCAGGAGTTTTATTTCAGTAAGGAGAAACTGAACAAGTCGGCAGATAAGCAAACAAGATGATTTTTAATTTTGATGAAGATAATAAGGTGAGGTAGTAAATGGTGTCTGGGGTGTATATCAGAGGGAGCTCCTTAGATCAGCATACAGTGTGTCGCCACATGGATTAGAGGGTTTCAACAAAGTGGTGGCAGGAGGAATGCAGAGAATTGGATAGATTTGAGAGACATTGAGAGAGCAGAATCAATAGTATTTGGTAGTTTACTGGAAAATAATAACAAACAACAATAGCTTCCGTTTGTTGAATACTTAACTAAGTATGAGGCACTGCTCCCAGTGCTTAATATATATATTTTTCTCATTTATTCCTGTAACAACTCTGTGAAGTAGGCATTTTTCTTAATTTTATAGATGAGAAAATGGCGGCACAGAGGTGGAGGAGCTGGGATTCAAACTTAAGTCTGTCTCACTCCAAAGCCCTATGAGCAGTGGGGGCAAAGGAGAGGCAATAAATTTGGGGCAGAGGTAAGAGTGGGGGGAAAGATGATATATTTGAGATCTGTGGACTTGGGGTGCCATCCAAGCAGAGATGTTGAACATGCAAATAGATAAGCGAGTATGAAGCTCAGAAGAGAGATCTAGGTAAAGGAACAAATTCGTGAGTTGCCAGCATAGAAATGTTATTTGGAGTCACAAAATGGGTGAGAGCACCCCTGGGAAAGTATATAGAAGTATTAGAACAGAACTTTAAGGAGCACCAACACATAAGAAATGACAGAGAAAGAACCTCCAAGAAGATGTAGCTAGAGCTCTAAAAAGAAAATCAGGACAGTAGCATCATGAAAGCCAAAAGAAGAGTTTCAGAGAGAGAATGGTCAACAGTGACATGTTCTCCTTGAGGGGAAGGAAGATAAGGGCTAGGATGTGTCTATGCATGGTAGTAACAGGAAATCCATTAGTTATCTAAGAGGACAGTCTCGGTGGACTAGTGGGGACAGATTTAGTTGATTGAACAGTGATTGAGAGGCAAGGAATTTGAAGTGGAAAGTATAGATAACTTGATGAAAATGTTTGTGTCTCTGGAGCTAAGAATCCGGAGTCCAGATTATAAGCGACACCCCTCTACTAGGCTGGGACCCTAGGGGTCTGCTGTACCTCCTCAAGAAAAGACATGTCCCTTTCCTCTCCAGCAGTCATTTAAAAAAAAAAAAAAATTCCCTGCTCTTAAGCCTCTGCCTTACCTTTTTCCTCAGAATACTCCCTGGATGAACTCAGTCCTGAAAAAAAATGTATATTGGCTGTTTTCTGCCTGCAGATCACTGGCATTACCAGAAGGGCCATGGGGAAGATATTCTCCCAGGGCAGATACACTCCCAGTGCAGCCAGGTGCTCATCACCTGTCTCTCTCTCCTGCTAGGCGTGCTAGTTGGGCTCCAGCAATGGAGAAACACCATGGGCATGTGTCTGTCCATTCGGACATCCTCTCCTTGGAAAACCAGTGCCTGGCCATGCTTCCTGACCCGAAGACCATGGACAAACTCGATGGGCATATGTCTGTCCATTCGGACATCCTGTCCTTGGAGAACCGGTGCCTGGCCATGCTTCCTGACTTGAAGTCCATGGAAAAACCATGTGGACATGTGCCTTCCCACCCAGATGTCCTCTCCTTGGAGAACCGGTGCCTGGCCACCCTCCCCAGTCTAAAGAGCACTGTGTCTTCCAGCTCCTTGCTCCAGTGTCTCCAGATATCTCACATGATGCAAGATGATTTGTGCAGCCTGAACACCAGCACTTGCTTGCTCTCTAAGCCTTCAATTTGGAGGGCTCAGTGTCTATCTAAGGAACTAGATCTTCTGACCTGCCCCATGGCCTTGAAATCCATCTCTGCCACAGAGAATGTTCAGGAAGCAACTCTGGTAATAGCTTCAGGCACTCATCTTGACTCCAGCCATGTCTGTTGTATGCTCTTATCACTAGCTTTCAGTGCCTCAGTTTCCATCTGTGCTGCTCTATGTCTGGGTGTCTTTTTTCCTCAGAGCTTTTTCTGAGGTGCCCTTTACCCCAGAGCTGTCTTCATCAGCATCATTATTCTTATTGCATATCTAGTTCAGAGATTCTGGACAACAGGTCAAAAACAGGCCCTGTCCTTAGAAAGCCTTCACTCAGGAGTAGAGCCAGCATGATATTGCTACGGCAAAGTCAGTTAGGTGCTTTTGAGATCAGGCATGAGACACATCTACTATACCAAGACCCACTTCCCTATATGTGCATGTGCAAACACATGTCCACCTGTGTACATCTATAGAAGCACATTTAGTACATAGGTTGGAGTAGGTAGACAAACACGCATTGCTTCTGTAATGACTTGGGATTTGAGCTGAGTAAACAGGCTAATCTGAGCCCAATACTGTTTCTGCCAATTACAGACTATCCAACCTTGGGCAAGACTCTTAACCTTTTGGAGCTTTAATTTCCTCACCTTTAAAATGAGTCAGTGAAAATCTACCTCACAGGGTCATTGTCAGGATTACAACTACTGCCATCTTACATTGATTTAGGGCTTTGCAATTTGTGATGAGTCATACATATGTTATTCCATTTCATTTTCCAACAACCTTACCAGGTAAATGGTAGTGAATGAGGAAGCTGATGTTCAGAGAGATTAGCCAGGCCAAGGTTGCTAGGGGATAGATATGGGACTTGGCTCTTTCTCTTCTAACTCCCAAAACATCTTAATAGCATCCTAGAAGGTGTGTGAAGGGCTCCAGTCTCTCAGGCTCTGACACCGGTAAGGAGATGAAAGCAGGGGGAAGACCAGGAAGCACCCAGGACCAAGGCTCAGAAGGTTGAGCAGGAAAGGTGGTGTGTGTGACAGTAAGAGAGCTCTAAGTCAGAGACAGGACAGATTAGCACTGGGCTGTGAAGGGCAGGAGTTTACTGCTAGATAGAGATATGGGGCCACCTTCAGATTTGTCTTATGTTTGAGGGACCATGGGTACATGCTGTGATTCATAACTTCCAGTATCTCCAGGGCTGTTGGTCGTACTCAGAAGAGAAAAAGCCAGAAGAGAAGGAAGGAACAGAAGCCCAAATGCCTCTTTATAGTTTAAGCTTGGGAGAGGAGCAGGAGGTGGAGGAGCTGATCCTGAAGCTCACATCTGGAGACTCCGAATCTTGTCCTGAGCCCACTGACCAGGCCCTTCAGGAAAAGAAGGTGAAAGTTTCAGAGTTAGGGAGAGGTTGATGGTGGTGGAGGGAAGGGGAGGGATGGGGGATCTGGACCAGGTTCTCTCCCTGGATGGAAGGGGAAGGAGGAGACATGACCCAGCTCTTAATTTTTCACTTCAATCCCCATTTCTAACCTCTCAGTTGGACAAATATCCTTCCAAATCTGGAGCCTATTCTGTCTTTCCTTGACTTTGTTAGTTGGTTCACATGGATGCTTAAGCTGGTCCCTGTTATCTGTCTCTCTCTTTTTCCCCTCTTTCCCTTTTTTCAGATGGTTCTAATGAGCTTGCTGTGCTCTACTGTGGCCTCAGATGTAAATATGGAAGATGTGAGTGACCCCATCCGGTCTTCCATCCTGGCAGCCTGTAGTGAACTTGCACCCTTGGAGCCTGAGTTTATACTCAAGGTATTGTGGAGTGAAGGAGGGGATGGGAGTGGAAAGCTGGGAGATAGAGAACATGGTTATGTTGTATGAGGGGGGTGGTGACTAACCTCATGGTGGGGTGGGAGGTTCACTTAGGAAGGATCTCTGGGCAAGTCTGAGGCCTAGCCCCTGGGCTTCTGTGAACAATGGGGAAAGATGAGATTGGGAAGGAATGTACTAGTGTTGGCATGTTTATTAAGTACACTGTGCTAGGCCTTGAGGGTCCTACTAACAGATATAATGAAACTTGCATCTGGCTCTTAAAGAGTTTATAGTGCTATTAGGGAAGCAAAACACTGTTTCCCAAACATCCCAAATGCAACTGGAGTACTACTAGATGGTGAACATTTCAGAAGAAAACAGGAGAGGGAATGTTTTCTATGAGGCTTCAGAAAATGTTTTCTGAGGCTTTGGAAGATGGCAGGTTTAATCAAAGATTTGAGCCCTGGCTAAGTTTTTGATAGACATTGATGTGGAAAGTCTTCCAAAGAGGGAAAGGGCCTGGTTGACCTTGAAGGCAGTTGGTAGACTTAGAGGACATACTGGCAATGTAGATAAATGCTAGATTATGGAGGATTTACAATGTTAAGCCAGGAGGTTGGGCTTTCTGTTATTTATTTATCAAAACGTAATTGATTGTACATATCTGTGGGATATTGCGTTGAATACAATACCTGTGTGCAATATGTGGTGTTCAAATCAGGATAATTAGTATATTCAACATTACATAATGTAATCATTTTTTTGTGGCCCTTTACCAATTCCCCTACCCCTCTCTCCTTTCCCACCTCTGGTAATCTTGGTTCCATGTTCTCCTTTTGAAAGTTCAACATATTATTGTGATTGTTGTATCTTTCTTTCTTCTTTTTTATTTATTTGTTTATTTATTTTTTTTAGCTCCCACTTATGAGTGAGGACATGCGGTGCCTGGATTATTTCACTTAACATTATTTTCTCTAAGTTCATCCATGTTGCTGCAAATACCAGAATTTTATTCTTTTTTTATGACAGAGTAGTATTCCATTAAGTATATCCAGTCATCTATCAACAGACATATAGGCCAGTTCTATCTCTTGGCTATTGTAAATAGACCTGCAATAAACATGGGAGTACAGATATCTCTTTGACATGATGATTTCCATTGCTTTGGGTATATACCCGGCAGTGGGATTGTGGGATCATATGACAGTTCTACCTGTAGTTGTCTGAGGAGACTTCATACTGTTTTCCATCATGGCTGCACTAATTTACAGTCCCACCAACAGTGTACATGGGTTCCTCTTTTTCCTCATCCTCACTAGCATTTATTAATCTCTGTCTTTTTGACAATAGCCAGTCTAACTGAGATGAGATGATATCTCAGTGTGGTTTTGATTTGCATTTCCCTGATATTCAGTGATGTTGAGCATTTTTTCATGTGTCTGTTGGCCATTTGTATATCTTCCTTTGAGAAATGCCTGTTAGGCTCCTTTGCCCATTTTTTAATCTGGTTACTTTTTTTTTTACTATGAAGTTGTTTGAGTTTCTTATATATTCTGGATGTTAATCCCTTGTCGGATGTATAGCTTTTGCAACTATTTTCTCCCATTCTGTAGGTTGTCCTTTCGCTCTTTTAATTGTTCCTTTTGCTGTACAAAAGCTTTTTAATTGGACATAATCCCATTTGTTTTATTTTTTCTTTTATTGACCTGTGCTTATGGGGTCTTATTCATAAAGTCTTTGCCAAGTCCTACTTCCTGAAGTGTTTCCCCTTTGTTTTCTTTTAGGAGTTTTTTAGTTTCAGGTATTATATTTAAGTCTTTAATCCATTTTGAGTTGGTTTTGGTATATGGCAAGAAGTATGGGTCTAGTTTTATTCTTCTACATATGATGTCCAGTTTTCACAGCACCATTTATTAGAGAGGCAGTCTTTTCTCCAAGGGTTTTTTTTTTTTTTTTTTTTTTTTTTTTTGGTGCCTTTTGGTCTGTCTTGAAGATCAGTTGGCTATAAGTATGTGTGTTAATTTCTGGGTTCTCTATTCTGTTCCATTGGTCTGAGTGTCTGTTTTTACATCAGTAGCATGCTGTTTTAGTTACGTAGCTTTGTAGTTAATTTGAAGTCAGGCAGTGTAATGCCTCTGGCTTTATTTATTTATTTATTTTTTGCTTAGGATTACTTTGTATATTTGGGGTCTTTTGTTCTTGCATATAAGTGTTAGGATTGTTTTTTCTGTTTCTGTGAAGAATGTCATTGGTATTTTGACAGGCATTGCATTGAATCTGTAGATCACTTTTGGTAGTATGGATGTTTTCATAATGTTAATTCTTCTAATCCAAGAGCATGGGATGTCTTTCCATCCTTTTGTGTCCTCTTTAATTTCTTTCAGCAAAGATTTGTTATTCATGTTGTAGAGATGAATACCTCCTTGGTTTGAATTTACCTCCTTGGTTGAATTTATTACTAGGTATTTTATTTTTTTGTTGACTATTATAAATGATCTGGCTTTCTTGACTTCTTTTTCTGCTAGTTTGTTATTGAAGTATAAAAATGCTACTGATTTTTGTGTGTTGATTTTGTATCCTGAAACTTTACTGAAATTGTTTATCAGCTCTAAGAGTTTTTTGGTTGAGTCTTTCTATATGTAGGATCATGTCATCTGCAAACAGGGACAGTTTGACTTCATCTTTTCCAATCTGGCAGTCCATTATTTCTTTCTCTTGCCTGATTGCTCTGGCTAGTATTTCCAATACTTGGTGAGAGTGGGCATCCTTGTCTTATTCCCATTTTTAAGGGAAAAGCTTTCATCTTTTCCCCATTCAGGATGATATTGGTAGTGGGTTTGTCATTTATGGCTTTTATTGTGTATGTTAAATAAGAGTGGTGAGAGTGGGCATCCTTGTCTTATTCCCATTTTTAAGGGAAAAGCTTCCATCTTTTCCCCATTCAGGATGATATTGGTAGTGGGTTTGTCATTTATGGCTTTTATTGTGTTGAGATACTTTCCTTCTATACCTAATTTGCTAACGGTCTTTATTGTGAAGGTATGTTGAGTTTTGTCAAATGCTTTTGCTGCATCTATTAAGATAGTCATATGGTTTTCATCCTTGATTTTGTTGATGTGGTGTATCACATTTATTGACTTGCATATATTGAACCATCCTTGCATCCCTGGGATGAATCTCACTTGATTGTGGTGTATAATTTTTTTGATGTGTTGCTGTATTCTGTTTGCTAATATTTGGTTGAGGATTTTTGCATCTATTTGTATCAAAGATACTGGCCTGTAGTTTTCTTTTTTTGTTATATCTCTGACTGATTTTGGTATCACTGTGATGCTGGCTTCATAAAATGAGTTTTGGAGAATGGGTTCTGTTTCAATTTTTTGAAGTAGTTTGAAGAGAATTGTTATTAATTCCTCTTTAGATGTTTGGTAGAATTCAGTGGTAAAGCTATCCAGTCCTGGGCTTTTCTTTGCTGCAAGACTGCTGATTACTACTTCATTCTCGTTGCTTGTTATTGGTCTGTTCAGGTTTTCTGTTTCTTCTTGGTTCAGTCTTGGTAGTTTGTATGTGTCCAGAAATTTATCCATTTCCTTCAGGTTTTCAAATTTGTTGGTGTATAGTTGTTTATAAGTCTCTAATGATTGTTCATATTTCTGTAGTATCAATTGTAATGTCTCCTCTTTCATTTCTGATTTTTGTTATTTTGGTCTCTCTTCTTTCTTTAGTTAGCCTAGCTATTGGCTTGTCTATTTTGTTTATCCTCTCAAAAAAAAACAACTTTTTGTTTCATTGATCCTTTGTATCATATTTTGGGTCTCTATTTCACTTAATTCTGTTATGATCTTAATTATTTCTGTCTACTAATTTTGGGATTGGATTGTTGTTTTTCTAGTTCTTTGAGGTTTAGTGTTAGGTAGTTCATATGAAATCTTTCTTTTGATATGAGTGTTTATTGCAATAAACTTCTCTCTTAGTACTGTTTTGCTGTATCCCATAGATTTTGGTATGATTTGTCTTTATTTTTGTTAGTTTCAAGAAATTTTTTATTTCCTATTTAATTTCTTCTTGGACCCATACGTTGTTAAAGAACATGTTGTTTAATTTCTATGTGTTTTTATAGTTTTCAGAGTTTTGTTTTTATTGATTATTACTTTTAATCTGTTGTCTTCTGAAAAGATACTTTAAATGATTTCAATTTCTAAAAAATTTGTTGAGACTTCTTGTGACTTAAAATGTGGTCTGTCCTAGAGAATGTTTCATGTGCTGATGAGAAGAATGTATATTCTGTAGTTGTCAGATGAAATGTTCTGTAGGTATCTGCCAAGTCCAATTTGCCTGAAGTGTAGTTTAAATCCTGTGTTTCTCTGTTGATTTGTTGCCTAAATTACCTGTCCAATTCTGAGAAAGGGGTGTTCAGGTCCCCAACTATTATCATATTAGGGTCCATCTCTTTCTTTAGTTCTAATAGTGTTTGCTTTATATATCTGGGTACTCCAGTATTGGGTGCATATATAAACATATAAGTGTTATGTCTTCACACCGGATAGATCCCTTTTATCATTATATAGTAGCCTTCTTTGTCTCTTTTTATGGTTTTTGGTTTAAGGTCTATTTTATCTGATATAAGAATAGCTACTCCTGCTCATTTTGGTTTCCATTTCCATGGTATATCTTTTTTTATTCCTTCATTCTTAGTCTGTGTGTGTCTTTACAGGTGAGATGAGTCTCTTGTTGATAGCATGTAGTTGGGTCTAGCTTTTTAATCCTATCAGTCTTTTTTTGAGTGGGGAGTTTAATCATTTACATTTAGGGTTGTAATTGAAAGGTACTGTCTTCTGACATTTAACTGGTTTTTGTATGGTTGACTTAAATATCTTGTTCCTTTCTTCCCCTTTTATTCTTTGTCTCCAGTGTTTTTGGATTTTTGAGGTGTTATGGTATAGTTTCTTTCTCTTTCCCATTTGCGTATCTGCTCTACCAGTGGTGTTTGTTCATACTCATGTGTTCATGGTGGTGATTATTATGTTTTAGGTTCTAGGTGCAGGACTCCCTCAAGATTTTTCTTATCTTGCTGGTTGTGTGGTTGTGAAGTCCTGCAGCTTTTGTTTGTCTGAGAAATATACTATTTTCCCTTCATTTCTGAAGCATATCTTTGCTGGGTATAGTATTCTTGGCTGGCAGTTTTTTTCTTTTAGTACTTTGAATCCAGTTCTCTTCTGGCTGTAGGATTTCTGCTGAGAAGTCTCCCTCATAGGTGAATTGACATTTGTTTCTTGCTGATTTTAGGATTCTTTGTCTCTGACTTTTGAAAGTTTGATTATAATGTATTTCAGAGAGGACTTTTTGGATTGAATCTATTTGGAGATCTTAGAGCCTCTTGGATGTGGAAGTCTGTATCTCTACTACCAATATCTGGGAAGTTTTCTGCTATCATTTTATTGAAGGTGTTTTCAATGTCTTTTCCTTTCTCTTCCCCCTCTGGAACACTCACGATTCAGATGTTTGTGTGTTTAACGTTGTCTGCTAGCTCTCTTTGATTTTCTTCACTTTTTTTTTTCTTTATTTATTTTTGTCCACTTGGATTATTTAAAAAAGACTGTCTTCAGAATCAGAAGTTATTTCTTCCACTTTCTCTAGCTTGCTGCTTATGCTCTCAGTTGTAGTTTTTATTTTGTTGAATAAGTCTTTCAGTTCCAGGAGCTTTGCTACATTCTTTTTTTTTTTTTTTTTGTCTTTTGTCTTTTTTCCGTGTCCGGCAATGGATCGCAACCCTCAGTGTTGCCCCCGTACCGGACCGGGGACCGGCAACGGTATCGCAACCCTCGGCGTTGCTCCCGCGCCTCGCTCAGCCAGTGAGCGGGAGCCGGTCTGTATGTGGGATCCGAACCCTCGGGCGGGAGCGCCGCCGTGCTTCCCAAGCGGCGCACTATCCAGTGCGCCACCGGGCCGGCCCTACATTCTTTTTTATGGTATTTATCTTTGTTTAAATTTCCTCCTTCATGTCCTGGATTGTTTTTCTCATTTCATTTTGTTGTCTATTTGAGTCTTCTTGTATGTCACTGAGTTTCTTCAAGATTGTTACTCAGAATTCCTTTTTAGAGGATTTACTGTTGTTTGGGGTCTGCTTTTTTGAGAATTGTGCTATTCCTCTGGTAGTGTCATATTTTCTTGTTTTTCGTATTTCTAGTATCACTACAATAATTTCTAGTCATATAGGGGAGTGTTTACTTCTTCTATTACTCTGGGGTGGCTTTTGAGGAGAGAGACTCCCTCCTTTAGATTTGTTATATGTTGCCTATTGGATGGGGTTTTAGTTTTGGTTCTGTAGAATCAGTAGTTTTGGTAGTTCTGGGTACAGTCGATTGTTCTGAGTAGACTCAGTAATTCAGTGGGGTGCTGGCAGCTACATCTGTGGCTGTGCCTATGTGGGTGGGTGGGGGCTGTGTGAGCAGTTGGGGTGGCTGGGGCCACATGGGCAGCTGGGCAGGTGGGGGCTGTGTGGGTGGCTGGGTTAGGTGGGCCCATTTGTGCAGTTGGCTATGGTGGCTGGGACTGTGTGGGCAGCTGGGGCTGTGCATGCAGCTGGATGGCAGGGCCCATGGGGGTGGGTGGGGCCACATGGTTGGAGGGGTGTTGGGGCTGCATGGGCAGCGGGACAGCTGGGCCCAGGTGGGGTCGTGGGGCTACACTGGTGGCCGGGTGCTTGGCGTCACATTGGCAGCTGAAGCCACACGGGCAACTGGAAGGCTGGAGCCATGCCGGCCACTGGCACAGTGTGGGCAGTTGGGCTTGGCCGCATGGGCAATGTGGGCCATTTGGTGAGGTGCACTGTGCAGGAAGAACTCCTGTGTGGGAGAAGGGCCATGGCTCTGGGACTAGACAGTGGAACAGGCAACCAAGACAGTGGTGGGGGAGAGCTGGGGCAGGAGCAGGAGGAGGGTTACCACTGGAATGTGCTCATGGCTGAGCAGGTTCTTTGCTTTGCAAAGGAGAATTCCTCCTGGTTAATCCTGGTGTGGGAGACATGTGCCTCTTTTTCCTGCCAAGACAGTGGTGGGGGAGAGCTGGGGCAGGAGCAGGAGGAGGGTTACCACTGGAATGTGCTCATGGCTGAGCAGGTTCTTTCCTTTGCAAAGGAGAATTCCTCCTGGTTAATCCTGGTGTGGGAGACATGTGCCTCTTTTTCCTCTACACCACCCTGCTTGGTTTTTGTGCTCCACATGGGCTTTATCAGGCTCCCACTGCCCTCCCATGCACTGCTACCGATGTTCTCCCCTGTACTTAGCTGTCTGTTCCTTGCTTTGGTCCCTTTCTGTGTGAGGGATCATGCATTGGACACATCTAGTCCGCCATCTTGGGGCTTTATATTTTGTAGATGATATGGAGCTCTCAGGAAAGGTTTTATGCAGGCTGATTCATTAAGCGAGTTAGTTTAGGGCATGAAGCTATGTGAGAGGTGGCTGAGATACCAACCCTCTCCACCCTGTGCCCTAGGCATCTTTGTACACCAGGCAACAGCTTAACCTGCGAGATGTGGCCAATAAACTCTTGGCCATTGCGGCCTTCTTACCAGCCTGCCGCCCCCACCTGCGACGATATTTCTGTGCCATTGTCCAGCTGCCTTCTGATTGGATCCAGGTAGCCAGGTTCTACCAGGTATGGCACTCGCTTCCCTGACCTTTGGCCCTCACATGGTTTCCCTCGCTTGTGCTCACTGCATCCCTGGAGAAAATTCACAGAGTTTGGCCTGCCCTTAGTTTCCCTCAACCTTGGTACCCAGACGGGGCAGCTTCTCCCTGTACTATGCTGGGTTGCCCAACAGGGAGAATACGATTGAGAATGGGTGCACTGAAGTGTGAGAAAAATTGATCTTATTTTGGATCTCATGTTTATAATGAAGAAAATGAGAAGCAGAGAAGTCTGCTGACTTGCCCAGCACCATGGAAGTTGTCATTCTAGAGCTGGAGCTGGGAACTTGCTCCCTATTCTGTTCCCTCCTCTGACCCCATGAATTGTCTTGATTTGTTGTGAGGGTTTGTTTGGGTCTTGCTTTTGATGGTCTGCTCTCCCTCTGACAGAGCCTGGCTGAAAGAGACGAGAAGAAGCTGGTGCCCCTGCCTGCCTGCCTCCGTGCTGCTATGACTGACAAATTTGCTCAGTTTGATGAGTACCAGCTGGCTAAGTACAATCCTCGGAAGCACCGGGCCAAGAGCCGTCCCCGCCGGGCCCCCCGCCTTCCAGTCAGTCTGTGCCTCAGCTCTTGTCATTCACAACTGAGGCCCCTTTTATCTCGGAAGTGGGGGACAAGGGAATATGCCGACCCTAAGGGGTCTTACACCCAGAACAGAAGGAGTCAGAGAAATCCAGAGGAGCTGGGTGGAGCTCAGGGGCAGAGACAGCAGAGCAGGCCTCTTTTCCAGCTGGCTTTCTTTTTGGTAGAGAAGGACCTTCGGGGCTATCAGAATGGGTCTCTGTAGGGACTACCTCCATTTCTCTTTCTGAAACTTCTTTTCCTTCCTCTACAGAAGACGAAGCATCCATTTTCTATGAAATATTTTCCAAGATGCTTTATTTCTCTTAAAGACACACAGATGAAGGTGAGTCCCTGGAGTTGTGTATGTGCATGTAGTCTTTTAGTCTTTTCTGGACTAATATTTATTAACAATCCCATTAGGCTTAAAAATACTAATAGTGGGTGTGGTAGGTACATACCAATTTTCTGCCTGGGGATTCTCAGCTGTGATTATGGGGACAGGTTCTGAAAGCACCGGGAAAAGCTTTTTTTTCTTTTTTTTCCCCCATTTCACTCTCCTTGGTATTTTATATTTCACTGACAAGTGACATGTCTGGTTGGATCAGTGAGTTAAAAACATTGTGAGATATCTACCTTCCATAGAAAGTTTTAAAAACAAACCAAGTAAAATCTTTTTTACATTTATGACAAATAAGGCATGTACTTAGCAGCTGGGAGCACAGAATCTGGATTCAGATCACCTGGGTTTGAGTCTCAGCTCCACCCCTTCCTGGCTATGAGACCATAGTCAAAGGTGTTAACCTCTCTTGCCTCACTTTTTCTCATATACAAAATGGAGATAGGGTTGTCTGGTTAGCTTACTTGGTTAGAGTGTGGTGCTGATAACACCAAGGTCAAGGATTCGGATCCCCATGCTGGCCAAAAAGCAAAATGGGTATAGTAGCAGAACCTATGTTGTTGGGTTGTTGTGAAGATTATGTCAGTTACTGTATTTAAAGTATTTCTAACAATATCTGGCTCTAAATAAGTGTTAGCTATCACTACCATCATCATTATTAAAACAGATTATTAGGAAAACATATATTAGTATTACAAAAAGACACATTCTCAGTTGGTCAACTGGTCTTTTCTCTTCATCCTATTAATACAAGTACATCCTAAATTTAGCTCTTCTACCATAGAAGATTTTGAAAGCCACCTTCTTTCAGTGTTTTAACTCCTTACAACTCGCATTGGGCTGATGCCTCTATTTACCTGTTAGAGTCTTAGTGATTTAAATAAGACCTGCTTTCCCTTTCCTGGCCTTTAAGAACAAGAATGTTCTCTGTTCATTCTCTCCCCATTTTGTTTTTCACTAGCCAATCACCCCATGATAACCACTGATAATTCAATCTTGTGTGAATGAAACATAGTAACCGTGAAGAGCTGCTATCTTATGCTCGTCCTGGGAGCTCTTGTTGCTGGAGATTTTTACCCTCTATTCCTAGTCTTTGCCCAATTCTATTTTGGAGAAAGAAAGTACCTCATGTGTATAAGACGGTCTTAGGCTCTGTTTTCTAAAGAAAACATCGACGGTCATAGATGAAATGATTTCTGTGGGACTTGGGGATGTCTCCACAGTTTGAGGCATCCTACAATGACGTGCCAAAGAAAAAGCATCAGTCAATGTTCACTCTGAAGAAATTGGTACAGCGACTGCATATCCGGGAGCCTGCTCAGCACGTCCAAGCACTCCTGGGCTATAAGTGAGAAGCTATACCCTGAGCATACATTTCCATCTAGGTAACCCTGTGACTTTCCAATATCCATGGCCCAAATCCTGGTAGTTCTCATTCCCAGCAATATGAGTTTGGGCAGACATGGCCAACAAACATAACAGACTGTCTTTATCCAACTCACCATTCCTTTTCCAAGTTATTTTCTGCTAGCTTTGGAATGATAGGCTCTTTCTCCTCTGTCCCAGATACCCCTCCAACCTACAGCTCTTTTCTCGAAGTCGCCTCCCTGGGCCATGGGATCCTAGCAAAGCTGGGAAGCGGATGAAGCTCTCTAGGCCAGAGACCTGGGAGCGGGAGCTGAGCCTGCGGGGAAACAAAGCTGCCGTCTGGGAAGAACTCATCGGTAGAGTGACCTTGATCATCACACTCCTTTCCTCTCTTCCCCATTCAAGCCTCTACATTTTAAACCCTGACTAGAAAATTTCCATGGCGTGATGCAATTGTTGTCTTGCCTAGTAGTTGCATGGACAGTGGTGTCCACTTTGAGTAGAGCTGGCATCATAGACAGATCATTATTCCAGATGTCGTTAGGTCATACACAAGTCTTTATCAACCTGTGTTAAAAGTGGTACCTTCTCTCTGATTACTTTTGTATCGATATCATTCCAAACAAGGTAGGACTGGCACATGGCATGCTGGAATCTCTACGGAAACTGATATTTAGTATATGGAAGTTTTGCCCACACTGATAAAGAGAAAAAAATTCAAACTGGGAAAGACCAAGTTACCTTCAGTCTTCTCTTTTTCTGTTTTTTTGTTAGTTTATTTTTAACTATAGAAGGCTCTTTCTATTTTCACATATATGTACCTTATTTCTATTATGTTTCCTTTTGCTTCCTCTTTCATTGTTGAAAATTTAAAGTCAATTTATTTCTGTTAAAAGACATCTAACTTTAGACCTTTTGACTTTTGTAGACCTCACATTTTGGAGCTTCAGAAGCCCAAATTGTCTTTTACTTTATTTCTCTGTGCATTGCCCATTATAGATTGTACTCAGGGCAGCCTGAGTTGCTCAGCTGCTCATCACTCTTCTCACTTTGTTGTTGTCACTGGTGATGTATATATCAGAATTGTCTGGGAATTAAAACACATGCACACCCTGCTTGACAACCTCTTCCCCAACAGTTGAAACAACTTGGGGTGGAGCGAAATGAAGGGGCCTGGATGGCAGCCAGCATATGTAGATAATTTTATATGCACCATCTCCACTTCCTCCCTGTGGTCAAGAACCACTATCCCTGAAAACTTGAACTGTCATTTATCTTGGTTGAGGCAAATGCCCATAGTCTCATCCAATGGTCTCTTGAGATTTATGATCATATACTGCAAAAACAATTTTTGGAATATCCAGAATACATGTGTCTGTATTTTTAAAAATTGTGTACGTGTCTTCATATAAAGAAGGGGTCTTCAAAAAGTTCATGGAAGGAATCATATTATCTTTGCATTCTATTTTTCCGTGAACTTTTTGAAGTACCCTCATTTTATGCACTTTAGGAAATGTGTAAAATATAAATATATAAATGTAGATATAAAATAAATATAAATAAAAGAAAATATAAAAATACATAGATATAAGTGTAAAATATATAACATATAAGATAAAATGTAATTAGGCATACAGACCCCTTTTGGAGACCATAGATCTCTTTAACTACTCATTAACAATTTTTTGGAGTGAAATTAGTGAATTTCTCAATCTGAAGGACAGATGTCCAGTTTATTTTCTAGTATCACAAATATATTGGATTTAACTTCTTATAATAAATGATTTAGGAAACCTTTTATACATAATAATAGTTAAAAACTTGAGTTGACAATAGATGTGATAGTTCATCAGTTACCAAACATCACTTACAGTATGTATACAACCCAATTGTTCCGTACAGTTTGTGAATCAGAATAATGACTGGAGAAGCCCAGAACTTCCAGAAGGCTGAAAGCTTCTAGCTATAATTCAAATGAGACTTAGATCACCTTTATAAAGGTACCACTACTTTCCGGATGGAAGCTGCTTAGAGTGAGGCTGGGGACTGATAGGCCTGTCCTCTAAAGTGGTCTGAATGCATCTCTGGGGGTTCCCAAGAAAAAAAAGTATCGTATTTCCAGTTTACGTTTACTTTAATCTTAAAGGAAAGAAAGTTCCCAATATTTATCATGCAGATCAAACCCATATAGCTGCTGAGTTTATATGTTATAGTGTTGTGTGTTTCATATGATAGTTGAGGTTCCACAGTCCCAGGGCATTGATGGTTCCCCTTCACTCTTTTTGGTTTCTGCATAATGTGACTTACGACAACTTATCTTGGAATTGTAGATGGATTTAGTTACATTATTTAGTATTAGGTCAGTTTTAGAGGGTTAGTTTGGCTAAGCCTTAAAAAGAGTATTATGAAAAAACTATGGCTTGAAGATGGTACTAATATCACAGGGACAAATCATCAATTAGAAAGTGACAGGTGAAATTATACTTTTAGTGTACGTCTTTTTCACCTATATTTAAGCAAAAAAAAAAAATGACTATGTAATCAGATCTTATAAGAAGTTGGCCAAAAAACTCAAAAATTATGAAGACTACTTGAGATATAGATGTACATTCATTATTATAAATGGTGAGCCTTACCTTAAGTGTATATTGTACCTTCCAATGTTAACTAGTGAATGTACTACGTGTATATAATGTATAAAGTTACACTAGGAAATTTCTCTTTTAGTAATTTTAAAAGTTTGGAAACCGTTGGCTCTTGATTAGAGAATACATTTTGTTGGTTGAATGCAATCTCAGAACTAGAGCCAACAGATAAAGTGGTAACATAAGATGTTTATTGAAGCAGCCATCCCATAAAAAGTGTTGTATAAATTTTGCTCCAAACATCAGGCCAATACTGTTTTATCTTTCCAGACCTATAAGACATTTTGAGTAGAATAGATTGTGGGTTAATTCTTTATTCCCTCCATCTTGAACTTTTTACATGGCCTCCAAACTTCGTGCTCTTGTCTCTGACCTCTTTCTCATCTCCCATTTGCTTTTCTCACCCCATGCCCCACCTTCCGCAGACAATGAGAAGCTACCCTTTATGGCAATGCTTCGGAACCTGTGCAACCTGCTGCGGGTTGGAATCAGCACCCACCACCACGAGCTTGTTCTCCAGAGACTCCAGCATGCGGTACGTGTGAAGGGCAGGTAGTTGTGTGGCCCAGCAAGTAGACATGGCTGTGGAGCTGCTGCTGTTTTGGAAGCCAGGCATTTTCAGGTGGCTAAGGAAGGTCATGGCTACCAAGCTATTTCTGTGGGCTATAAATAGGTATGGAAATACAGGTTGGGGGAGACAGGTCTGGGGGTTCAATCCTTTGGGAAATTACAGGAGAGTATAAGAACTTTCGATTTTCTGAACTTAGTGACTTACCAGGAAGAAGCACTTCTGTAATTTAAATAACTTCAGAAGGAGTCTGGTATAAAAGACACAGAGTCCCTTCTGTTACTTCCTCTTCTTTCTTCTTTATCTCTTCTCATCTTCTAAAATGATGTCCTTCTTTTTTCTTTCTTCTCTCCCTTTCTCTATCTCTAAATCCATTTTGCCCTTTCTTATCCTCCCACAAAGCTAATAGAGTGGTTGCCTCATCGTCCTGGTTCCTGAGGCCCCTGAAGTCCCCCATACTCCCTGATCCTCTGTTTATGTCCTCTCTCTTGCTTTCCAGAAGTCGGTGATCCACAGTCGGCAGTTCCCATTCAGATTCCTTAATGCACATGATTCCATCAATTACCTTGAGGTTCAACTCAGAAATAAAGGTATTACCTCCCTTCTTCCAACACGTTTGCCTCTTGTATCTGAGAATAAATGAGACAACAGCACTGATATTTTCAGCCTCTTGTTTTGTAGTCTCAGCGTATTGGGTGGGCAGAGGTTAGACACTTGCCAGCCCCAAGAGTTCAGCTCAGGACCAATTAGTGATAGAGCAAGATGAGAAAATAGAAGCTGCCTGACTCAGATATTTACCTGTAACCACACAGCATTGCCCTTTCCTTCCAATACAAAACTGATGAGGTCGATAATGATCAGAAACTCAAGAAATGGCAGGAGTTGTGCCCTCAACAGCAGTCGTCGTGAGCTTCGGGCAGCAATGATGGTACCTGTGTTGTATGAGCAGCTCAAGCGGGAGAAGCTGAAAATACACAAGGCCAGGTGTGTCTTTGCCATCTGGGAGCCATGGGTGGGCAATGGGAGGCACCCCAACAGGGTTTGGTAGTCATCTGGGAATCCCAACTGTTTTTCTGTAAGGACATGCTTATCGCTGTCCCAAAGGCTCAGACTTGCCTGGTTCCAGTAGTCTCTCTTTTTTTTTTTTTGGCGGCTGGCCAGCACAGGGATCGAACCCTGGACATTGATGTTATCAGCACCACACTTAACCAACTGTGCTAACTGGCCAGCCCTCCAATATGTCTCTTGCACAGCAAACCTTGTCTTTACCATTGTCCTATAGGAAGATCATGAAATAAAACCTGTGCCTGGACTTCCACTCTATTACTTGTGATTGTTTTATTGGTTTCTGTGGAAGCTGTGAGTCTGTGTAGCATCTCCCTTTCTCTTTGTGCATGCTTGTGTCCTCTCTGCTTCAGCTTTGGTTTGTGGTTTTCTTTTCTCTTCTCTGTGACATCTGTTTGTTATTCTTTTTGTTTTTTTCTTTCTGTATTTTTTGACCCACTCACCTTCTTTCTTCTTTTGACATACACATAAAGATAGTTGTCATCAGGCAGGCTCAAAGACAGACATACAACTTGTTCTATAGGCTTGATGAAGTCCCGATTCTCTGTCCTTTTAAGTGCTTCTACAGTATCTTACATTCATTTTTACTAAAGGCAAATGCAGGACTCATGTAACTTTCTGGTAGGGCTTGGTGACCAGGAGCCTCCTGAGTCAGTGGCTGAACACAGACCCATTTATGAATCAAGCCCAGGGTGCCAGTTCAAACAGAATGCCTGTACTGACCAGTATGGTAGCCACTAGCCACATGTGGCCATTTCGCACTTGAAATGTGGCTAGTCTAAGTTGAGACTTGCTGGGTTTTGAAGAACATCTGAGAAAAGAATGTAAAATATCTCATTCCTAATTTCTGTATTAATTACATGTTGACTTTAAAATATTTTTATGTATATTAGGTTAATAAAATGTAATATTAAATTAATTTCACCTGGTTCTTTTTACTTTTTAAAATGTGGCTACTAGAAATTTTTAAATTATGTATGTAATTTAAATTAAATTAAATTAATTGTATATAATTTTATAAGACAGCATTGGTAAAACTACTGAATTCTCTAGACTTAAAAAACTATTATGAAAAAATTTAAATATGTACACAAGTAATGAGAATAGGATAATAGACTCCCATAAAACTGTTAGCCCAATTAAATATCTAGATTTTATCACGTTTTTCCTGTACTGATCCCTTTTGTTTTCTTTTGAAGATGTTTTTTAAACAATTGCCAAATAATATGTTACATTTTATTTCCATATTTCATGTGTGTCTCTTAAAAAAATGGATACTTTCTTATGTAATTAGAATGTCATTAACATACCTACAAAACTGAAAATAATTCCTTGGTATTATCATCTATTACCTAGTCCATATTCAAATTTTAACTGTCTAAAAAATATCATTTCGCAGTTTTATTCAAATCAGGATTTAAACAAGGCATATCCATTGCATATGGTTATTAAGTCTCTTAAATCTCTTTCAATCTCGTAATAGTTTTAATGCCATTGATTTGCTTTGGAAACCATGTTCAGGGGCCCCACAGAGTGTCCCACATCCTGGACTTGTCTGCTTCCTCATGGTGTCATCTACCTTGTTTTTCTACTTCATGTACCCTAGGCATTAACTTTAAAGGCTTGAATAGATTCAGATTTACCTTTTTTTTTTTTTTTCCCAAAAATTTCATAGGTGATCCTGTGTACACTGTTTGAATGGGACCACCAGACTTTTTGTGCCTTCTGATAGATTACAACATCAGGAGGGACAAAAGTCTGACTCCCACTCATAGTGATGCTAGGATTGAATAGTGCTTTTAGGTGGTGATAGCCTAATCTCTCTATTATAGTTAATGACTCATACATGGATGAACTTTGCCTCAACTAATTGTTTCACTGGTGTTTGCAGAATGGGGGTTTTCCATAATTCCTCCATATTTATTAGCTGGGATTCTAACAGGAGCCTTCCTCATCAAATAGACCTAATTACCCTGAAATAGAGATTGTATAGGAAAGGAGTAATGAAAGTTCAATTCTTTCTCCTGTAATTGTCAAGTTTTCAGAGTAAGGAGTTAGTATTTGTTCTTTAAAATACGATTGAAAAACATATAGCAGTTAAATCTTGCGTCATGAAGTAAGTATGGATGAATGTGATGAGTATGGCAAGTGATTTCAGAGAGTGGGCCTACAGGTGATTTCCCCTCTCTTGCCATGAGAATGGATTGGAAGAGTCCTGTAGAATGGGGCAAGGGGAAACTCCATCCAGTCTTTTATATTACAGTGGAGGCAGGCTGTAGAAGGGTGGGCTGTAGAAGGGAGTGGCAGTGTTTGAGGAGGGAGGGAGGGGACTCAATACTTGAATGGCAAGCTCTCATCTTCTCATCTACCTCAAAGTAATGGGCAGATAAGTCCCTGAGCCCGTGTCTGTGTCTTTTTTGCATGCAGACAATGGCAGTATGATGGTGAGATGCTGGACCAGTATCGACAGGCCCTGGAGACAGCTGTGAACCTCTCTGTGAAGCACAGCCTGCCCCCACTGCCGGGCCGCACCCTCTTGGCCTATCTGACAGATACAAATGCAGACAAGCTCTGTCCCAAGAGCAACTCACAAGGGGTAAAAAAAAAAAAAAAAAGCATCCTCTGAGGGGTTGGTGAGATGCTAGGGATCCAGAGAGTTATCCTGTTCCCAGACCTGGTTCTTCCAGGCAAGCACTCAGACTGAAACAAATGATATGAATTTGCTTCCAAATATCAGTATTTGGCGCTCAATCCTGTTTATGGATTATAATAATAACATTTCACATTGGGCTGGTACTTAATACTCTAAATTTCCATCACCAAAATATGTCTCACTTTGGGCCGGCCCGGTGGCACACTGCTACAGTGCACCGCTTGGGAAGCGCGGCAGCGCTCCCTCCGAGGGTTTGGATCCCACATACAGACCAGTTCCCGCTCACTGGCTGAGCGAGGCGCGGGAGCAACACCGAGGGTTGCGATCCCGTTGCTGGTCCCGGTCCGGTCCGGGCACGACACTGAGGGTTGCGATCCGTTGCCGGACACAAAAAAAGACAAAAAGGAAAAAAATCCTGTTCCCAGACCTGGTTCTTCCAGGCAAGCACTCAGACTGAAACAAATGATATGAATTTGCTTCCAAATATCAGTATTTGGCGCTCAATCCTGTTTATGGATTATAATAATAACATTTCACATTGGGCTGGTACTTAATACTCTAAATTTCCATCACCAAAATATGTCTCACTTTGGGCCGGCCCGGTGGCACACTGCTATAGTGTGCTGCTTGGGAAGCGCGGCAGCGCTCCCTCCGAGGGTTTGGATCCCACATACAGACCAGTTCCCGCTCACTGGCTGAGCGAGGCGCAGGAGCAACACCGAGGGTTGCGATCCCGTTGCTGGTCCCGGTCTGGTACGGGGGCGACACTGAGGGTTGCGATCCGTTGCCGGACACGGAAAAAGACAAAAAGGAAAAAAAAAAAAATGTCTCACTTTCACCTCACTACATCCCAATGTTGAATTTGGGCAGGGATTTTGGCTTGTATCTACCCCCTCCCCAGTTGGCCGGCTCTTCCTGAGGGCTGCTGAAGCTAACCCCTCCTAACTGGGGAATTTTTCCCCTTTCCTTTTTCCCCAAACCAGTAGAGGTGTTTGGCCTCCAGGGCTGGGCAGGCAAGGGTGGATTCCAAGATAGGGGAGCTTTATTTCATCCTGAGGCTTGTCCAATCAGCCCCCGCTGAACTATGTGCTGCTATTGATTGGAATGATGATCGCTCGGGCAGAGCAGGCTGATATCTTGCTGTGCGGAAGAGGCACTCTGAAGACTGCAGTGCTTAAGGCAGAAGAAGGTATCCTAAAGACGGCCATCGAGCTCCAGGCTCAAGTCCAGGTCAGACACTCACCCCAACCATCCAAAAAGATGTTCATGGACACAGGCCTGGGAAAAGCCTGAATAGTTAGTAAAAGCATGGATATGCACAGTCTGGAGATTTCCCAAGTAGTCTGTGGTGGTTATTACTTAGTAATCATCTCTTGTACAACCACATAACGTGTCTCTTTGCTTCAGGAGTTGGAAGAAAAGCATGAATGTCCCGTGCATACTTTTGGGAAATACCTGTTGTCTCTGGCTGCTCAAAGAGTCCCTGTAAGTACTGCTCAGTCCCTGAGAAACTCTCCCCATCTCCCACATTTTTCTCTACAGTGGATTTATCTTGTTTCTTGACTCCTCAAAGCTGACCTTTCAAACTACGTACAGTGTCCAGATCAACTCCCCGCTGGCTGCAATCCAGTGGTGTGCTGGTAAATGTTTAACAACTAGCTGTCTGGAAAAATAAGTTGTAGTTAATAATATTTGGTAAAAAATAAGTTTTAATTAATAGCATTTGATAATTTCTGTGATATAGATAGTCCTTAACATGGCAGATTTCAAGCTACCAACGTGATGATGTCACTGAACATAGAATTGGGAAGAGATGCTTAGTAGCTCACCATTGTGTAGTATTTCTACAATACTGATACAATAGATATAAATAAGCTCAAGAGTAGATAATAGAAAACATAGTAAAATAATGTGGAAGTGATGAGGTTTGAGTGCTTATTACCTTTTGTTTATTTAATTTTAAATCTATGTAATTTAATGTTTCATAATGGCCATTTTTAACAGCTGGCTTACAGAATTCCTAAAAATTTAATAATCAGTTCTCTTAAGCCCAAATGAGCCAGCTAGCACACCACTGCCCCTGCCCTAACCTTCTGTTTGACACCCCTTCAAGTCGACATGTAGTGGCTTCTCTCATTCTAAGTGCTCTCAGGAAAGGCAGTTTCCCACTCCCCTCAGAGTTCTGCTAATCCTTCAGTCCTCGGAGATCTCTTTTCTTGATGTCCTGAGCTCTTTAGCTTCTCCTCTGTCCCTTTGTTCCCTGGTCTTAGCCCCTACCCTTTCATCTCACAGGTGGACAGGGTCATCCTCTTTGGCCAAACGATGGATAAGGTAATGATAAATGTGGCCAAACAGATTTTCTGGCAGCATGTGAATTCCAAGTGCCTCTTTGTTGGTGTGTTCCTAAAAAGGACAGGATACAGGTAATCGTGCTTATACTTCCTGCCCAGTGTCAAAAGTTAGTGATCCATATTTCCACTACCCCTGCCAAAGCTTGGGACACTCTCACTTGCCAGGCACCTCCTGGTCTCTGCCTTCTTACCTCTGTTGCACTTCATGTGCTAGATCCTTTCCTGAAGTCTTCAGCCTAGCTCTGTACCGGACACTCTCACTTGCCAGGCACCTCCTGGTCTCTGCCTTCTTTACCTCTGTTGCACTTCATGTGCTAGATCCTTTCCTGAAGTCTTCAGCCTAGCTCTGTACCCCTAGTGTGGTCCACCCCAGCCCTAGCCTAGGACATAACCCCATTGAAAGTGCAGAGGTGAGGTGTCCCTTTTAGGATGTTAGGGGGCAGTGACTCTGTGTTCTAGGCCTTTGTTCTAATGATTATTGTTTTGCTTCTTCCTTTGTCAGATCACCAGATAGGAATCCCAATGATGTGACACTCTCAGGCTGTACTGATGGGATACTGAAGTGAGTACAGGGTGGACACTGAAGGGGTTGGGGGCTTTGTTAGAATGTCTTTAAGAGATCATCTGTGGTCTACTCATTTCAATTCTTTTTTTAAGCAAGACAAAAGTTTACTCCTTTTGCAGCTGTCCAGGCATAACAGCAACACAAGAGTTACAGAGAGACTCAGGCGCTTTCTGTCTTATTGATCCACGATCCAGAAATACTCAGCTTCTGTCTCCTGGTTCAGGATGGCTCCTTCAGCCCCAGCCTTCTTTGTATTTAGCCAAGTTTGTATTACATCCAGGAGGAAAGAGAAGGGACATGGGAGATTGCACTGTTAGCTTTTATGGGAACAACTCAAATGTTACACATTCCTGTGGCCTCTGTTCAATTCTTGATCCAGAGAAAATCTTATTACAGCAATCTTTTTTACTGTGTCTCTGTCTTTTCCCTTAGCCTTCTCATTTACTTGTTTCCTCCCTGCCTTTTCCTTTGGCTGCCACTATTTCCCTCAGCTGTTATTAGGAAGCCTCACGCACATTCCTCCTTCTCTAGGGAGTTTTGATGACTGGTACAGAGCTAATCAAGCCCAGTCTGGGGTGGGCTTACTCTTTATAACTTAGCTCAGTGCAATAGCCCCTGTCCCAACAAAAAGCCTGTAATTATCATGCACACCAGGAGAAGCTAGAGTTGGGTTTCTTCTCTTATCCTTTATTCCTGCGGTTCTGTAGTCTTGTTATTTTAAGTCTGCGTTCACTGCTTATTGTCATTTTAGGGAGCTCCAGTTAACTGGGTGGCCTAATCTGACCATATCTTTGTCCCCCTCCCCCACTTGAAAGACCTTCCTGATTCTGACCTCTGGTATTCTACTCTTCTTTATTTTGTTTTATTTTGCTATTTATGGCAGGTTCATCGCAGAGCGTGGGGCCTCCCGTCTTCTGGAACATGTGGGCCAAATGGACAAAATATTCAAGATTCCACCTCCCCCAGGAAAGACAGGGGCCCTGTCTCTCCGGCCACTGGAAGAAGATGCTCTAAGGCCCTTGGTTCCCATTTCCCAGCTTGGGTCAGTCTGTGTTTCTGTCCCTTTGTGAGTTGGAAAGGGCTACAGTCAAAACCTGGAGAAACTCTGTGACTAACATTCCGGCTATTGTGATGATGCTTGTTCTATTCCAAAAGGTGTGCTTCCTCTTTCCCAGGCAGAGGTTTTTGTAGCACAAGAAATTATCAGATTGGAAACACGTTCCTCTCTTTATTGGGAAAAGGAGGTTTAGAATGTGGGGAGGGGAGCAGGCACCGTGGCCATACAGCCAAGGCTTAGGCAGAGGGCTTAGGATCACAGGTTCGGGCTTTTTCATCTTGGCTTTGCCAAATAGCTTGAACCTTGGGCTAGTTGCTTACTTTCTGTTTTATTTCACTGCCCCGAGCTGCTGCTGGCCCACTGCCTAGTTGCTTACTTCCTTAAAGCTGTAGTTTCTTGATCAGTAAAGTGAAGATACTGATAGTGCTTACCTCACAGTGTTGTCATGAACAAATAATAGGTACATAATAATGATTAACTGAAAAACGAGGGGTGCATGAGAAATGGCAAGTGAGGTTTAAATTCCAGGGCGCTGTGGTTGAGACTGCGGTATTTCTCCAGAGACCTGCTGGGCACCCTCTGCTATCTGTCGTGCCTGGCTTGTTCTCAGTGCTGAAGGGTGATCGTGGCAGGCCTGTGGATTGGATAGTGGGCTGAAGCCTAGACTGAATGCAGTCCTCTGCTCACCCCCAGATGGCGCAGCATCCGGCTTTTTATTTCATCCACTTTCCGAGACATGCACGGGGAGCGGGACTTGCTGCTGAGGTCCGTGCTGCCTGCACTACAGGCCCAAGCGGCACCCCACCGCATCAGCATTCTCGGCATTGACCTGCGCTGGGGCATCACTGAGGAGGAGACCCGCAGGAACAGGTGTGGGGACCACAGGGAAGAGGGGCTGGGTCAGGGACGAGGTGCTTGAGTGATGGAACTGGGGTGGGCAGGGTTGGGGCTGCAGGAATGGATGAGGGCGAGGGCAGGAAGTTGCCCTGGGATGTTCACAGGAGCAGCCTGTCTTCACTTTGCTCGGTGCGAGCCAGGGCCCAGTCTCCCTGTTTGTGCTTGTGTTCCCCAATCCTGTGCCCCCAGAGACTACTGCATGTCCCCATAACCATTTCTGCAGACAACTGGAAGTGTGTCTTGGGGAAGTGGAGAACTCGCAGCTGTTTGTGGGGATTCTGGGCTCCCGTTATGGCCACATTCCCCCCAACTACAGCCTCCCTGACCATCCTCACTTCCGCTGGGTAAGGTAGACAAGGTTGGAGGAGAGGCTGGGGAGGAAACAGGTTAGGGCAGGAGTGGGGAGGAACCACAGTTTGTCAGGAAGCCCAGGACTATGCACAGGCTAGTTCTTGAGACTTGAAGTGAAACTCAGGCAGAAGATTCTGTGAGTTGACCAAGTGCTAGATGAGGAAATTCCTTTGAGAAGTACCTCCAGGGTTGGCCAAGGGATGTAACAGGTGAGAGAGATCTGTTTAGATTTTGCCATCAGATGGATCCGGGGTCTGATCTCCCTTCCATCATTTACAGGTTGTGCAGCTTTGTGGGGAGCAGCTTAATCTTACCTAGCCTCAATTTCCCCACATATCTTTAAGCGACAGCATCTACATTGCAGGACTATCAACACATAACAGGCATTCAATAAATGGTAGCTGTTAGCTATATTTTATTGCTTGTGTCTAGAGGGAGGAAGAAACTTTTCTGAAGTAAAGGGCTCTAGGGCCATGGAAGGTCTCAAGGGCGGGGTTAGTGTGACCTAGGACTGAACCCGCCTGTCTGCCCTCTCCCTGCAGGCCCAGCAGTACCCTTTAGGGCGCTCTGTGACAGAGATGGAGGTGATGCAGTTCCTGAATCGGGGCCTCCGCCTGCAGCCCTCTGCCCAGGCTCTCATCTACTTCCGGGATTCTAGTTTCCTCAGGTACCTTCTGTTGCCTCTGGGGCCAGGCGTACACAGAAGGCCAGACAGGCTCAGTGGCCATGTTTTCTCTCCCCAACATTCAGAGTATAGGAGGGGGAGCTAGGGGAGAGAAACAGGACTCAGGGGGCATGCCTTTGCAGCTTCAAATCAACCTTGGAGCTGAAGTCAGGAGGTCTCCACTTGAGGAGTTTCTTGTCACATGGTTGGTGGAGGGAGACTGGGGTCTGAGTCTGGCCCTACTCTTGGGTTGTTTGGTGGTCAGCTCTGTGCCAGATGCCTGGAAATCTGACTTTATTTCTGAGTCTGAAGAGGCTGCACATCGGATCTCAGAACTGAAGAGTTACTTGAGCAGACAGAAAGGGATTACCTGTCGCAGGTGAGCTGGGGGAGGTTCAGAGCACCTGTACAGAGAGATGGGGGGTTGGGGGGCCCAAGCCTGCTCTGACTCTGGTTGTGCTTGCTTTGCCCACAGATACTCCTGTGAGTGGGGGGGTGTCACAGCTGGCCGGCCCTATGTTGGGGGGCTGAAGGAGTTTGGGCAGTTGGTTCTGCAGGATGTGTGGAATATGATCCAGAAGCTTTACCTACAGGTCAGTAGGAGCACTGATGGCCAGAGGAGTGGAGAAAGGGGTAGGGCAGGGTGGTCTAGGCAGTCTTGAATGGGAACTGACGTGGTAGGGGCTCTGGGAGTTTTAAGCCTGGATGGAATATGATCCAGAAGCTTTACCTACAGGTCAGTAGGAGCACTGATGGCCAGAGGAGTGGAGAAAGGGGTAGGGCAGTGTGGTCTAGGCAGTCTTGAATGGGAACTGACGTGGTAGGGGCTCTGGGAGTTTTAAGCCTGGGGGTCCTGAGGAGCATGGAAGCACATATAGTCACTGCTCCACGTGCCCTCAGCCTGGGGCCCAGCTGGAGCAGCCAGTGTCCATCCCAGATGATGACTTGGTCCAGGCCACGTTTCAGCAGCTGCAGAACCCACCGAGTCCTGCCCGACCACGCCTTCTTCAGGACACAGTGCAGCAGCTGATGCTGCACCGTGGGAGGCTGAGCCTGGTGACTGGGCAGTCGGGACAGGGCAAGACCGCCTTCCTGGTACAGAGTCTCTGGGACCTGGGCAGGAGGGAGGGCAGGAGGGCTGTATGGGCTCAGGAGGGGAGGCAGAGGGAGCTTGTGCATGAAAAATGTGACCATGTTTTCTGTTCCTGTCCCATGTAGGCATCCCTTGTGTCAGCCCTGCAGGCTTCTTCTGATGGGGCCAAGGTGGCCCCCTTAGTCTTCTTCCACTTTCCAGGGGCCCGTCCAGACCAGGGCCTTGCCCTCACCCTGCTCAGACGCCTGTGTACCTATCTGCATAGCCAAGTGCAAGAGCTGAGCACCCTCCCCAATACCTACCGGTGTGTACCCTTCATCAGCCCAGCCTTGTTGATGGTCCCATGCCCTGCCCCTGCCCCTCTCTCCTGCTGACCTTGACTCCCTCCACACACAGAGGCCTGGTGTGGGAGCTGCAGAGGCTGCTGCCCAAGTCTGCTCAGGCCCTGCAACCTGGCCAGGCTCTGGTCCTGATCATTGATGGGGCCGACAGGTTGGTGGATCAAAATGGGCAGCTGATCTCTGACTGGATCCCAAAGACCCTTCCCCGGGTAAGTGTGAGGAGGAGGTGGGGGTGGGAGGCAGGTTGGGGAGAAGGATGGATACAGTCAGGAGGAGAGGGACCTATCTAATGTGGTTCTCCTTTTCTTTCTACCTCCCTGCCCCTTTGCCCAAATGTCACAGAAAGTACACCTGGTACTGAGCATGTCTAGTGACTCAGGCCTGGGGGAGACACTTGAGCAGAGCCAAGGTGCCCACGTGGTGGCCCTGGGGACTCTGGAGCCATCTGCCCGGGCCCAGCTAGTGAGAGAGGAGCTGGCTCTGTACGGGAAGCGGCTGGAGGAGTCGCCTTTTAACAACCAGGTTGGATCTAGGCCAGTGTTGTTGGGCACGTGGGCCAAATCTAGGAGCCCAGATGACCCGGGTGCTGAGGCTGCCAGCTGCCCCGACCAGGCCCAGTCCTTCATTTTCTCAGGAACTCTTTACCAGGGGAAGTGGTTAATAAGATAACTGATTCCTTATAGTATCACCCAGCCTTTTGCCCTGGTGAATGGCTTCTCTGGGGCCTGTACGGGTGAAGGGACAAGCAAAACTGTTCTTATCAGGTGGGGTGGGGTGAGCCATGGGGGTGGCTAGGCAGGGCAGTGTAGGGGAGGGATGGTTGTGTCCTGAGGGATGGCCGCGTGCCTGTCCCCTGCTGGGGACTCTCAGAGGAGGAGCTGCCTTGCAGAGGGTGTGGTGCTGGGACAGAAGGCTGGCTGTGGGCAGGCTCTCTGGTCCCCACACTGAGTCCTCTGAGTCTCATCAGATGCAGCTGCTGCTGGTGAAGCGGGGCTCAGGTCTGCCACTCTACCTGCGCTTGGTCACCGATCACCTGCGGCTCTTCACGCTTTATGAGCAGGTCGGTTGCTCCTCATCTTCTAAGTCCTAATCCCACTTTCCCTTCTCCAGTCAGCTTCTTTGTCTCATCCCCAGCCCTTATCCTTTGCCGTCTTCTTATCACTCATTCCACCCTCACTCGCTTCACCCCCACCTGTTTCTCTGTAACTTTTCATCATCCCTTCCCACTGTTCTTAACACTGCCCTCTCCCGTCCCCCACAGCCACAGCTCCTTCTCTCCCTCCCCACTGAGCCCGGTCTCCCTCTGCTCCCAGGTGTCTGAGCGGCTCAGGACCCTGCCTGCCACTGTCCCCCTGCTGCTGCAGCACATCTTGAGCACCCTGGAGCAGGAGCACGGCTCCGATGTCCTTCCCCAAGCCTTGGCCTCCCTTAAGGCCACACGTAGTGGTCAGTGGTTGGGCTGGGTTTGTAGGCTAAGGCTGAGGAGCCTCAGCAGGCAGTGCAAGGAGGGACTAGGTGTCATGGGGATTGGTGTGCTGTGTGGTTTGGTGAGGGCCTCAGAGAGCTTGGGTTTTCAGGTCTGACTGTGGACCAGCTGCATGGAGTGCTGAGTGCGTGGCGTATACTGCCCATGGGGACTAAGAGCTGGGACGAAGCAGTGGCTGCTGGTAGCAGTGGAGACCTCTACCCCATGGGCCCATTTGCCTACCTAGTCCAGAGTCTGCGCAGGTACAGGTGCCCCCAGCTCAGCTTCTACCGACCTCACTCTGCCTTCCCGTCTTTGAGTCAGCGACCGTGGGATCCTTTCTTCATCCTGCCCTTCCCTAGTTATATCCCCAACACCTGTCGCCCAGGCCCTGCATGAGCTGTTGCTCCAGTTGCCACTGTTTGAGGTGGAAATGGGAGGCCACTGCTATGCCAGGATGCTCACTGACAGGCCTCCTCCCTCTCACGAGGACAGTTTGTTAGGGGAGGGCCCCCTGGAGCGCCCTGGTGCCCGGCTGTGCCTCCCTGATGGGCCTCTGAGAACAGCAGCTACACGTCGCTATGGGAAGAGGCTGGGGCTGGAGGAAACGGCACACACCCTCATTGCAGGTGACTGCAGCCCAGGTCAGCCGGGCATGGGGTGTGGGGCCTGGGCCAGCACCACCTGCTGGTGCTCCCCATCTGCTGTCCACCCCAGTGCGTTGGTGACTCCTCCTGTAGCCTGAGGGATATGATCTGAGACCTTCTCAATGTCTGTTTTTATAGCTCAGCTCTGGAAGATGTGTGACCCTGATGCCCCAGGCACTTTCCGAAGCTGCACTCCTGAGGCTCTGGGAGACCTGCCTTACCACTTGGTTAGTCCCCAGACCCCACAGACACCTTTCCCCAAGTAACTGCTTCGCTATTCTGAGACCCCTCACATTTATCAACATCACCATCACCACTACCATTACCCCCTCCTCTCAAATTCCCTCTACCTCTCTCCTTTCTGTTTTCCTGCCCTTCTTCTTCAGGTCCTTTGTCCCAGCTCTTGGGTCTAGGTCCTGGCTGCACAGACAGGGTCTAAGACTATACTGTTCCTCCTCACTAGCTCTTCATGTCCCTAATGAATCTAATCTTGCCTTCCTAGCTCCACAGTGGGAACCGTGGCCTTCTTTCAAAGTTCCTCACCAGTCTCCACGTGGTGGCTGCACACCTGAAATTGGGTCTGGTCTCTCGGCTCTTGGAGGCCCATGCCCTCTATGGTGAGATGAGTCACTGGGTGGTTTCTTCTCTGAGATACGGGACTCCTGGGTGTGCGGATGGGGGGGGGGGGGACTCATCAGGAGGTGTAATGGAAAAAATAGTCAAGTTTCCATTCCAAGATGAAAATGCCAAGAGTATAAGCAAATCATTCTCAGGAGTCCTTTTGCTTACTCTCATAGATCAGAGGTCCTTAAACTTTATTTAGTGGGCATGAAATTATTTGAATTGCTGATCCTTGGGTCCCCAGATAGTGGTTCTCTAGGTCTGGAGTGGGGCCTAAAGCTTGGTACTTTTAACAAGTGTTCTTGATATGGGGCCAGAGGGCCACACTTTGAGACTTGCTATTTTATCAGCACCACACTCTAACCAACTAAAACTTACTATTTTTGACACACCATGTGATTCCATTTTTGCTGGGGTTAATGGGGTCCAGGCTGACTCCCTAGTGATCTAGAGGATGCAGAAGGGCTGAGCCCTTCTCAATCTGTCTCTCTTTTGTAGCTTCTTCAGTCCCTGAACAGGAACAAAAGCTCCCTGAGGCTGACGTTGCTGTATTTTGCACCTTCCTTAAGCAGCAGGCTCCAATCCTCAGCCAGTACCCCCTACTCCTGCCCCAGCAGGCAGCCAACCAGCCTCTAGACTCACCTGTTTGCCACCAGGCCCCCCTGCTCTCCCAGCAATGGCACCTCCGGCGCATGCTGCGATGGCTTAATAAGCCCCAGACCATGAGGGATCAGCAAACGTAAGAAGACCCTTTACTCTAGACATTAATAAGCCCACCAGAAAGCAAGCTGCAGCCCTTTCTGAAACTGGAGAATAAAGGACAGATCAGAAGCACTGTGGAGAGTGGGATTCAGGAGCAGAAATGCAGAAACCGATTTCATGTTTGCTGTCTTCCCCTCATTTTTCTAGCTCCAGCCTGACTCTGGCAGTTTCCTCATCCCCCACCGCTGTGGCCCTGTCCCCCAATGGGCAAAGAGCAGCTGTGGGAACTGCCAGTGGGACAGTTTACCTGTTGGACCTGAGAACCTGGCAGGTATGATACTTAAGATGGGGCAGAATTTACCTTCAGAAACCCTCACAGACTGCCCCAAAGCCCTAGACCAGCCAAGACCCATCCTAGACCCACCCACTATCACCCTGATTGATTCTTCTCACATCAGATCAAAGGGATGGGTCAAAAAATCAATCACACAGTAGCTCTTTGCTGCACATCTTTATTCAAGGCATGTACTAAGCATTGCAAGGAACACCGGGCTTAAGACTTTGTTTCTGCCCACCAAGTGGTCAATTTTGTTTGGAAGTAAGACAGAAGGTAAAAAAAGGACCTAAAACATAACCGTGTGACATAATTAAGAGTTCAGTGAGTTGTGTAGTTATGGGAGAGAGAAGGGCAGGCATTCTGCATGTAGTGAGGAGCCTGAGCAAAGACACAGGGGGAGAATGTTTCCTGTAAATTGCTGGGAACGATTGCAGCAGAGGGTGCTTATGGGAGGGTGATAGTAGATTAGGCTGGAGAGATGAGTCGCATAGCCATGGCCTCTCTCTCCCCTCTTCCCACCCATATTATCCTCACCCCCATGTATATGCATGCATGTAATCCCTCTCCCTCAGACCAATCAAAATCTCCCATGACTGGGGAGTAGGTATGAGGTTTGGAGAGAAAGAGAAGATGTGGCCCTACTTGGATCATGAGGCCCCATCTGAACCTGTGCCTGGGCTGAGAATGTAGACAGACAGGGGCAAGCCCTTCTTCTTCTTCTTTTTTTTTTTATTAGTTTTTTTAAGCCCTTCTTGCCTTGGCCTCCTCTCTGGTTGGGGCCCGGGGTAGTGGGACATGGAGGGTAAAGGGTGTTGCCTGAGCTGTGCTTCACCCGCTCTCACAGGAGGAGAAGTCAGTGGTGAGTGGCTGTGATGGAATCTCCTCCTGCTCATTCCTCTCTGACAGTGCCCTCTTTCTCACTGCCTTCAGCGGGCTCCTGGAGCTCTGGGACCTGCAGCATGGTTGTCGGTACGGGGTGCCTCCCACATATCTTGGAGGGGGGCTTTCTCCATTTATCAGAAGCCTCAGGTGAAGGGAACAAGGGGGGAGCCTATGGCCAAGGAGTCCCAGGGGCCTGACTCTCTTCCCGGGATAGGGTGTTCCAGACCAAGGCCCACCAGTACCAAGTCACTGGCAGCTGCCTGAGCCCAGACCGCCGGCTGCTGGCTACCGTGTGCCTGGGGGGATGCCTAAAGGTAATGACTAGGGGGCTGCCGTGGTCTAAGTGACCTAGACTGTGAGTCAGTCATGATGAGGTGTTCTCTTAGCATGGCAGAGACTGCTGACTGCTTGGCCTGAGGAGGCCTTCCCTGCTGAGTGTGGGGACTGGGCAACGTGGCTGCTGGAGCTCTGGGACTAAGAAGCTCAGGCATCTGTATTCAGCACCCTGCCTCCTCTCCTCTCTGTCCTCCAGCTGTGGGACACAGTCCATGGGCAGCTGGCCTTCCAGCACACCTGTACCAAGCCCCTGAACTGCACTGCCTTCCATCCAGAGGGGCAGGTAATAGCCACAGGTAGCTGGTCTGGCAGGTTCAGCTTCTTCCATGTGGACGGGCTCAAAGTCACCAAGGTAAGAAGGTCCTGTGAGGCTCTGGGAAAGGAAGCATAGGAGGACAGGAGTGGGAGATGGGGAATGATGGACATCAGCATTCCGTGTCACTTTGGGCTTGTGCTGAGAGGGGGCCTGACATTTCCATTTCTACCTCCTGCATAGGAACTGGGGGCCCCAGGAGCCTCTGTCCGTACCTTGGCCTTCAATGTGCCTGGGCGGGTTGTAGCTGTTGGCCGGTTGGACGGCACGATGGAGCTGTGGGCCTGGCAAGAGGGGGCACGGCTGGCTGCCTTCCCTGCCCACTGTGGCTTTGTTGCTGCTGCGCTTTTCCTGCGGGCTGGGTGCCAGTTACTGACGGCTGGAGAGGATGGCAAGGTCAGGTTACAGAGAGCTGGCAGGGAGTCCTGAGGACGGAGGAGCAAAGGCAGGGAGTGTTTGGGTGAGGGTGGGCCTTTGTTGAGGAGACTGTGGAGGAGCTTGGATGGCGGGAGCTACAGGGAGAGGGGTGTGGGTGTGTGTGTGGGCAGCCCTCATGAGAAGAGCATCTGGAAGGAGCATCTTAATGGGGGTGTCTGTAACTCTGGTGGTGGGGAGGACTGTGTGGTGGAAGTGGGTATCTTTAAGCCCTTTTCTCGGCCTCCAGGTCCAGGTGTGGTCAGGGTCTCTGGGTCGGCCCCGTGGGTGCCTGGGTTCCCTCTCTCTCTCTCCTGCCCTTTCCGTCGCTCTCAGCCCAGATGGTGACCAGGTGGCTGTTGGG
>NW_007731670.1:103943-106195 GCF_000696425.1 Galeopterus variegatus
GGCGGGAGCGCCACAGCGCTCCCAAGCAGCGCACTGTAGCAGTGCGCCACCGGGCCGGCCCAAATGCAATTTTTTTTACTGCTTTCAAAGTGCATTTGAATGTGTTTATCTTATATAACAGTCTGGACTCTGTTTCTTCTTGTTCCCTAATCCTCATTCTGGTACCTTTAAACTCCTGGTAATCCTTTGAGTTTCTGCCTAGTGGGAGACTTTGCTATATAATGGGACAGATTTCCCATAGAGAGAGGGAGAGACATTGAGGTGAAAATGCAAAATGGCCTTGGTGTCCTCTAGGTCAGAGGCTTGGTCCTCACTTGATGGTGAGGTGGAAGTAACACTGGGCACTTGAGAAGAGGTGGGGTCTGAGCAGCCACTGTGCAAAATGTGGTAGGAAGTTGGAGAGAGACAGGGAGCCATGTTCCTGGCCTGAGTTGGGAGTGCTGGGTGTCCCCTGTTCTTTGTACTCACATGGTGGCTGGCCCTTGTCTGGGCCTCTCACAGCCACATGGCTCCCTGCATCCCTCCTCTGGAGGTGTGCCCTCGGACACTGCCTCAGCCCCCATGATGGCATTTGTCTTTGGCCTCCCAGGCCTGTCTTGGTTCCTCTTCCAGAAAGTCTTCCTCTCTCTCTCTATTTCCAATGCAGAGGATTTCACGGTGCAGCTGTGGCCGAGGCAGTTGCTGACACTGCCTCACAGGGCAGAAGAATTTCCCTGTGGCACTGAGCTCCGGGGACATGAGGGCCCAGTGAGCTGCTGTAGCTTCAGTGCTGATGGAAGCAGCCTTGCTACTGGGGGCAGGGATCGGGTGAGCTTCGTAGGGATGCAACCCCTGGGCCCCACAGCCGCTATGGTTCCTAGATTCCTTAACAGCCCATTTCCCATTGCTTCCTCCTGCTTTTTGCATTACCAGATCTCCTACAGATCTGTCTACTCATGCTTCCTTGAACTCCCTCTTTCCTTGGAACTTCTTGCCTGAAATGGTACTGGTGTTCCTACCACCCTGCTATGGTCCTGATTGCTCCCTCTCTTTGGGACCTATCAAGAGCCTACTCTGCTGGGATGTGAGGACACACAAAGCCCCTGTTATGATCTGCTCCTTCCCTGCCTGTCACCGTGATTGGGTCACTGGTTGTGCCTGGACCAAAGACAACCTACTGGTGAGTGAAGGGGCAGGGGTGGTGCAGAGTCCAGCAGGGTTCCTGGAGGAGGACAGCACTCCCTGTCTCATCCTTTTCCTAGCACCCATTAATAATAGTAATAGCTAACATTTATTGAGCACTTAGTATGTGCCAGTCACTGAACTAAACTCTTTGCATATATTTTCTCAATCTTTACGGCACCCTGTAGATACTACTTCTATCTCTGTTTCACAGACAAGGAAATTGAACTCAGATAGGATAAAGAACATTTCCAAGGTCATGTCAATGATAAAGCTGAATGTGAACTTTCTAATTAGAAGCCCAAGCTCTTAAGAATATGTTCTCTTTCTCCAGGGGTTGGGATGTCTTGGCCCTGTAGGTAAAAGGTACTGCAATGATTCCTTTGGTCCTAAGGCACAAAATGAGTCTCAAATTATGCACTCAGCATTGGTGAAGCCTAGTTTCCTAGTGCAGAGTCCCCACTCTGGTTGTTCTTAAAGAGATGTGAAAAAAGTGAATGTCAGCTGAGTAGACTTGTCATAGTCCATCCTACCCCTGCCTTTTAGGCAACCAGATCTTTCTTTAGCTCGGCAAATTTTCCACATTTATCTGGATTTGTTGTCTGAGATGTCAATAAAAAGGACACTAGCTACTATTTATCACATTCTCACTGTGTACCAGGCAGTGTACTAAGTCCTTTACATAGGTGCATCTGTCCCCACAGCAACCACATCAGGTAGGTGCACTATCATTATCCTCATTGAGTAGTTGAGAAACCTAAGGCTCAGAGAGATGAACTTGCCCCAGATCACAGTGCAATGAGTAGTGGAGGTAGGATTTGAACTCAGGAGAGCCCATGCTCTTAATCACAAGGCTTATAGTCCTCCTACACCACATCCAGACATGCTGGGGAGATGCTGATAATCCCACTCCTCTAACTTCTGACTCTGTAGATCTCCTGCTCCAGTGATGGCTCTGTGGGGCTCTGGGACCCACAGTCAGGACAGCAGCTTGGTCAGTTCCTGGGTCATCAGAGTGCTGTGAGCGCCGTGGTGGCTGTGGTAAGAAGGCAATGGAGAGGGGCCGGCCTGTGGCTCACTCGGGAGAGTGC
>NW_007731670.1:106911-108664 GCF_000696425.1 Galeopterus variegatus
GGTTAAGATCCCCTTACCGGTCATCTTTTGGGGAGAAAAAAAAAGAAGGCAATGGAGAGCTCACTGGCATCTCTGGGAGGGATAAGGGGGCTTTGGGAGACTGCATGCATTGGGTGTCTAATCCCAAAGGAGAAAGGAGTATAAAGAATGAGGTGCTTGGGCTTGGATTATGGTGTTCAGACTGAGAGCTGGTGTGAAAGGAGAGAGAGGGAAACATGAAAATATAGTATCTTAGTATCATGACTCTGCGGCAGGATTGCAAGTCCTGAGCCATCCAATCTCACTGTTTCTGAGTTCTCCTCCGTCTTTGACCTCTTCCAAGCCTCTAATGCTCAGCCCACACCTCTGTGGAGAGAGTCCTACTTCCTATGCCCTGCTCAGTATGACCCTGCTCTGATCCTGTCTCTGGGGCAGGAGGAGCACGTGGTGTCTGTGAGCCGGGATGGGACCTTGAAAGTGTGGGACCATCAGGGTGTGGAGCTGACCAGCATCTGTGCTCACTCGGGACCCATCAGCCACTGTGCAGCTGCCCTGGAGCCCCGCGCAGGTAGTGAAACATTAGCCACCTCCCCTTCTCCCCTGCCTGTTCCTTTCTCTTGACTCAGTCTCTGTCTTATCAGCTGGACAGCCTGGGTCAGAGCTTCTGGTGGCAACTGTTGGACTGGATGGGGCCATAAGGTTGTGGCATCCCCTTTTGGTGAGTTCCTGGCAAGGACTGGGGGAAAGGGATGGAGAAGGTATGTGGCACAACCTGTTGTGTCAACCCCCTCTGGCCCATCTCCATCCCTTCCTCCTAGGTGTACCAAACACACAGCCTCCTGGGACACAGTGGCCCAGTCAATGCAGCTGCTGTTTCAGAAACCTCAGGCCTCCTACTGACTACCTCAGAGGATGGTACCATACGGCTCTGGCAGGTACCTAAGGAAGCAGGTGAGTGAGGTGTGGAGAAAGGCAAAGTATGAAAGAGGCTTGTGTTACTGGGACAAAGAAGGTCATGGGTAGCCTTATATCTCTTCTTAATATTCTAATATCCTAGATATATCCTAATGAATCACTTCCTTTCTTCTCCAGATGACACATACATACCCAGGAGTTCCTCAGCCATCACTGCTATGGCCTGGGCACCAGATGGTTCCATGGCAGTGTCTGGAAATCAAGCTGGGGAACTAATCTTGTGGCAGGAAGCTAAGACTGTGGCCACAGCACAGGTGAGTTGGGGCAACCTCTGTTCTTTGTTTATGTGAATTCTGCCCTGCTATGCATTAATGGTACATGCAGGGTTAGAGACTGCATATATTCTTGAGAGGGGAAAGAGGGTTAGTCCTGTCTCCTTAGAAATACTGAATTGAACTTGTTGTATACACCAGGCTCCAGGCCACATTGGTGCTCTGATCTGGTACTCGGCACACACCTTCTTTGCGCTCAGTGCTGATGAAAAAATCAGCGAGTGGCAAGTGGAACTGCAGAAGGGTTCAACACTCGGAAATTTCAGGTGAAACAAGGCAGCTGGGTTAATNTGAGGGTGAGGGAGAGAGGGTGGCCTCTTGAGTGGAAACCTCCTGTTTGCTTTCTGGGTGGTAGCAATGCATAGATGCATGCATAGATTCTGCTCAAATTTCAGATATTTAAGAATGTCCACTCTCATAAACCAGTTTACTAGAGTAGGTTCATCTTTTGCTCGTCTCAGGGGAGTCTTGTGTAGTTGTTAAGTACGAAGTTGAAATCAGCTTAAGACTATAACTAGTGTTCCATT
>NW_007731670.1:113488-116481 GCF_000696425.1 Galeopterus variegatus
GAAAAGTGGGTTAGTAGTTACTCTGAAGTTGAGTCTAACTTAGAAGGAAACACTGAGGAAGGGTAATTCTCTCTTTAAGTCCTGGACTCAGCCTTTTTCTTTCTGATAAACCAGGAACACCTATACAAGTCATCCTATGATGCTGTACACCCACAAGGAATATGGTGTGTTTTTCCTGCAGCCCACGGAACATGGAGTTCTTTTGGTAAGTTCTGTTTGGGTGTGTGTTAAAACAAACATTTGTCTATGACCAGTTTTTTGTTTTTCTTTTTTTGGTGGCTGGCTGGTATGGAAATCCGAACCCATGATCTTAGCGCTGTAAGGCTGTGGTCTAACCAATGGAACTAACCAGCCAGCCCCTATGAATAGTTTTTTTTAAAACCTTGGGGCCCATAATGGAGGATAAAGAGGAGGGCAAGGCAATTGACTCTAAATCCCCTTACTCTCCTTCAACCGGAGCAGCTCTACTTTAGAGCATTATATATTGGGTTTCCATGTAAGATTTTATTGGTATATAAAAGGATTCTACTGTTTAAAAAACCTTGGGAAACCATAAACCTAGGAGTTTTCTTAATCGTTTTCAGCCAAACATTATGAGACATAAAAAAGCAAGGAAAAGTCCTACTGTCAGGAGACAACAGAACCAGACTCAGTGATGACTCAGATGTTGGGACTATCAGACAGGGACTTTAGTGATGATTAATACATTTAAAAGATCTAGCACAAAGGCCAACAAAGTGTGATTCATGGGCCAAATCCAGCCCACGACTTGTCTTTGTACAGCCTGTGAACTAAGAAGGTTTTTTGCATTTTTAAAGGGTTGTTTAGAAAAAGAGAAAAAGAAGAATATGTGACAGAGACATTTGTGACCCACAAAGCTTAAAGTATTTACTACCTGGCCTTTTACAGAAAAAGTTTGCCAATCACTGACCTAGTGGAAAAGGTGACAACATGTAGAAGTAGAGAGAGATTGAAACTGTAACAAAAAATCCAATGGGAATGCTAGAAGTAAAAAAACATGATTGATAACGAATTGTCTGGACTGGCTTGTTAGTAGGCTTGGGTATACCCAAGGAAAAAAAATCTGTGATCTTAAAGTTAGGTCCGTAGAAATTATGTGAACAAACACTATGAAAAAATGTGAGAAATGAGAACAAAGCGTCCAAGAGCTGTAAGATGATATCAGCTGACCCAGCATAAATATGATTGAGTCCCAGAAGGAGAAGAAGAGAGAAAGAACAGAAGAAATATTTGAAGAGATAATGACTGAGAATTTTCCAAAAATACTGAAAGACGTCAGAGAATCCCAATCAGGATAAATTCATTTAAAAGAAAAAGACATTTTATATTTAAACATCTGAAAGCCAAGGTAAAAGAGGAAATATAATTGTAAGTTAGGCAGAGAAAAAAGAAACATTATATGCGAGGAACACATACAATAGCAGCAGTCTTCTAGTCACTGCCAATGTAAGTCAGATAATGGAGTGACATCTTCAAAATGCTAAATGAAAAAAAAAAAAAAAAAAAAAAAGGATACTGAATGCTTATGAATGGAACAACGCAGACATACCTTACAGATGTAAACAGACACAAAGGAGTACATACTATATGATTTCATTTAAATGAAGTTCAAGAACAGGAAAACTAATTTATGGTGACAGAAGTCAGAATATTGTTAGCTCTGGGGTGGTAGTCTGGTATTGTCTGGGAAGGGGAATGAGGGCAACTTTTTGGGGTGATGGAAATGGTCTACATCTTGATTTAGGAGGTGATTGCATGGACATATGCATGTGTAAAAATTCATTGAAATGTATATTTCAGATTTGTACACTTTACTATATCTAAGTTAAGGTTTGAAAAAAAAAAAAATTTCCTGACCAGACCAGAATAGAGAACTGTTACTTTGTCTGAGAGCTGAGTGATATGGGTGGGCTAAACTAAATTACCTATTCTTTCACAGACGCAAAAGGAATCAGGAAAGTTTGAAGTGAGTCTGGAATTTAATCTGAATTTAGAGAATCCTACTAGGACCCTACTATCCATAACTCAGGCCAAACCTGAATCTGGTGAGTGGTGATGGGAGGACCCAAGGAGCCTGGAGATGGTCTAGGGAAGGTTGGTAGATCCTTCAAGGCCTAAGACTTGGCTCTAACTCTGCCCTTGAAATGGCAGAGTCCTCATTTTTGTGTGCCAGCTCTGATGGGATGCTGTGGAACCTGGCCAAATGCACCCCTGAAGGAGAATGGGCCACAGGTAACATATGGCAAAAAGAAGTAAAAATGCCCAAAACCCAAACTGAAGGGACAGACCCATCTCTGTGCCAGGAATCTCTATGCCAGGAATTAGATACCAGCATAATTAGCTGTTCACCAGCCATACATCTAACAACGCGGCAACGTAGAAAGGTGAGTTTGAGGGAAGGGTCACAAGTATATGGGAGGAGTCTCTAGGTCTGACACAGCAGACTGATGCTTCCTTAACTGAGGAGGGCCCACTGAGAGAATTCACTATACTACTCTCTCCCTTCTCTCAGATTCACTCGGGTTCTGTCACAGCCCTCCATGTGCTGCCTGAATTGCTGGTGACAGCTTCAAAGGACAGAGATGTTAAGCTGTGGGAGAGACCCAGTATGCAACTGGTAAGGGTATGTGTGCACACATGCACACGGGGGGGTCTAAAGGGATGTCACAAGAGAGCAAACTTAGGATAGGAAAGGGCAAGAGATCAAAATTGTTTTCTCTGATCCCTTTTGCAATAATGCGTGACTAACTTGTTTCTAAATATGAGGCATTAATGTGAGAGAAAAATAAGTTAGTAAGGAGGCCCCAGGCTTGTAGCTCTCACCTCCCTATCTTTGTTCCCATTGTAGCTGGGCCTGTTCCGATGCGAAGGGGCAGTGAGCTGCCTGGATCCTTGGCTGGGTCCTAATTCTACCTTACAGCTTGCCGTGGGAGACACACAGGGCAATGTATACTTTCTGTCCTGGGAATGAA
>NW_007731670.1:117113-119261 GCF_000696425.1 Galeopterus variegatus
ACCTTACAGCTTGCCGTGGGAGACACACAGGGCAATGTATACTTTCTGTCCTGGGAATGAAGATGCCCTACTCAGGGGAAAGGTGATACCGTTTGTGCTGGAGATGCAAAGCCTGAAGACACTTTGCTACTGCTACTTTAATAAAATTATAAAAATAAAGTGTCAGAAAATCTCAAATACAAGCCTTCCTGTGTTCTCATGTGGATTTGGACCATGAGGGAAGTGTATAGGTGTTCTAATACATTTCTTTTCTGATTTAGCATTAATCCTTACTAGAACTGCAAGAAAGTGAACCAGATCTTTGGTAGGTACTCTTCAAAACTAGGCTTTTGAATTCTTGTGTCACTCACTGAATTCTTATGTCACTTACTTGCCCCAGGACCCTAGGATACCGATCCTGCCAGGAGGAGGAATGAGAGTGATGTTAGCCAGCACTTAGTTTGAATGGAGAGCTGAAGACCTCTCACTTGGTCAAGAAGGAATAAGAGAAGAAGTGAATCAATTGTGTATCAGTGCATTTAGAAGGAACTGGGATAGAACTAGGACACTAGGTCCTCTCATAGAAACAGCCGCCTTCTTAAAACTAACTGCCCAGGGCCAGTCCATGGCTCACTTGGGAGAGTGTGGTGCTGATAACATCAAGGCCACGGGTACGGTTCCCTATATAGGAATGACCAGTTGGCTCACTTGGGAGAGCATAGTGCTGACACCACCAAGTCAACGGTTCAGATCCCCTTACTGGTCATCTTTAAAAACAAAACAAACTATCTTCCCAGATGAGAGGTGAGAAACCTAGGGTCTGAGAGCAGAATGAGTTCTCTGGCTTTCACACCCTCTGCAAGGGCAGCAGTAGTCACCTGACTTGCAAGCATCATTTAATATAATAATTGGCTTTCTAGGAAAAGATCACAAAGTGTATTTCTCTCAAATTGAAGTTTACAAAGATTAAAGTGAGTTGAAAGGTAGAACAACCATACCCATGGACTTACCATGGACTCTGATTCTCTTAAGTAAAAGTTCTAGAACTTATTTTCCTAAAATTCTGTCCTTTGGGAGAGGAAGTTCCCTCAGGCCCTTTTATTCTAAGGGTTGAGGAAGATGTAAATATATTCCGTATCCAAGAATACAAGGACTTGCATAAAACAAGCCAGAGCTATTGTAGGGATTTTGTCCCAGATTGGTAGGGTACTCATTACACTGGTCTGGAAATGAGTTTTGAGGATTTGGGGAGTTGAAGAGTACTGTATTTTGCTCTCACTTCACCTGATTCCAGGTTTTACATGGAGAAATCACCTGAGGGACTTTCCCTTATCTCTACCCAATGTCCCATGTTCTCCCCCAGCCAGAGCATTAAAACATCAGCTAAGTCCAAATAGGTCATGCTTTTATCTTTTTTCATGTGCCTCATGCAAAGGCTCTAATACCACATGTACCTTGTGACTAGAAGTCCTAGTTAAGGTAATTTGAAATTTATGATCCATAAGATCCATAATCCTACCCAGAAATCATGCAGAGAACTATTGCTTGGCCACATCCTAAAAGTTGCCAGTTTCAATTTTTTGCCTTTTGCTCTCCTAAAAACAGGGGTCAAGGGCACTGTGGCACATAATCCTGCTGACAACGCCAATTGTAGAGCAAGGGCTGGGTCTCTGGTGCCCACAGACCCTTTGAGCCTGTTCACAAACCCTTCACATGCAGGTCTATGAGCTAGGTAACTGGCAAAAGGGTCCTTGGAACCTTGGTTTAGGAAGGAATAGCCTTTATTCAGCATACACAACACTATGAGCTAGGCAGTACAAAGAGAAACTCTAAAACTCAACTGCTACCAGCAAGGTCCAAAGAAAAACTGAAACTGAGCAGCTGCCAGCAGAGTAAACATGCTCTATTGTTAGACATGAGCTCTCTGCTGCCAGCCTGCTTCACAAACTGCAGAACAAAAAAGCAATTAACTAGAAAGATACATGGGTGCACATGCACACTAACTCCACCCACACAACTCCTTTACAAGAAATGTGCTGCTCATCCCCCAGCCAGACCTGAGCAGAGGGAGCCTGACTGAATTATTCTATTTTCCCCACAGGCAGAAGGAAGCTCTAGTTGTTTATCTTCCATGCTCTGAAAATTCTACAAAAATACTCTGGCTAAGGC
>NW_007731670.1:119317-128504 GCF_000696425.1 Galeopterus variegatus
ACAACTCCTTTACAAGAAATGTGCTGCTCATCCCCCAGCCACACCTGAGCAGAGGGAGCCTGACTGAATTATTCTATTTTCCCCACAGGCAGAAGGAAGCTCTAGTTGTTTATCTTCCATGCTCTGAAAATTCTACAAAAATACTCTGGCTAAGGCTGGAGGAATGGGGATGGGGAAGTTAACCAAAGGCTAACTTGCTCGAAAGACTCAGCTTTGTTGGCCATGTGTGCTTAAAGGGATTTTTCTGTCTTAGAGATTGTCTGGCTATGACAAAGGCTGCTGTCTGGAATCCTCACAGCGCCAATTGTCTAGCTCTTAATCCTGTTCGTGACGCCAATTGTAAAGCTAGGCGACCACGCTAGTTGTCATGGCTCTTTTACCTGCTGGTAATCCTGCACCGACTGGGCCAATGGTTGAGCTAGGGCTGGGTCTGGAGCTCCCAGACTCCTCAAGCCCATTCACAGACTGGGTCACAAACCCTTCACACGCCAGGCTGGGTCACCAGACCCCTTCATTCAGGTCTATAAGCTAGGCAACCAGCCACATGGTCCTTGAAAGCTGCAAGTCTGGAAAAACATGGCTGTGCAGGGCGGGCACCCGAGGCAGTAAAACACCAGCCAAAGCAGCGCCCCCTTGCAGGTGCACTTACTCCACACACACACACACACAATGCTTACCGAATGACCCTGAACCAGCTCCAAGGCAAGGGGAGCCTGACCAAACTGTTCCATTTTCCCAACAGAGATATACTTTGAGGTCATAATATGGTTGCTGTGAGTGAAGACAAGAATAGACTGTAGGTAAAAGTAAATATGTACCCAAGGGAGTTGCAGGGAAAATCAATCTTTTACATTAAACATCCTTTGGGTTCTTATTAAATAGAATTTCAGTGTCTCCCAATGCCTGGTTGAGTTCCACAGTTAGAACCACTGGATTAGGGCTGTGGGACATTTGAACAATCTTTTCTTCTCCTACCTGTTCACAAAAGCATTTTTTTATAGACCTAATTTTTACACATCTATTTTTTCACATCCATCCACATCTGTTTTTGAAATTTAGAGCAGAGGTACTTAAAGTTTCATTCGTGGACTAGTGCCAGTTGACAAATTGTTAATGGTTCACAATAAGTATAGAAGTTGAGTGTAAGCATTTAGAAGCTGTTTAGGAATTTGAAAAGTAATCATATCTGACAGATTTAATAATAAAAGTTGAGATTTGTATTTTATATGCTTTTTCATCTTAGTAATTTTTATTATATTTTATGGAAGTATTATTTCATGGCAAACTAGAAATTAAAATGAAAACACAAACTGGTCCTTCATCACAGAAGGTTCGAGAAGCACTACTCTAGATAAACTGGGTAACATAGTGGCTAAACGCATGGACTGAGAACCTTGCTCTGTGTGCTCAGCAGGGCCAGCCCTGAGATGGTCAGGGCTCCAAATGGTTAGAGCAGTCCTTTCTCTCATTGTGGCTTTTCCTGCCTTCATGAACTCCGTAGGTCTCTTCCTCTTACTCTGAGCTCTAGTGGCCCCAGTTTGGCAGTCATTGCTTTTTAATAGTTGTAAGTTGTTTGATTGTGAGAGAGGGTGATGCTGGGCACCATCTGTTCCACCATCTTGACTGTGGGTTTTTCAAAGATATCCTTTCTCAGGTTGAGATGGTCATGTGATTTTTGTCCTACATTGATTTTTACAGTGAACCAACCTTGCATTCCTGTGATAAATCTCATTCGGTATGAAATCCTTTTTATATGTTGCTGCATTAGGGTTGGTAGCATTTTGTTGATTTTTGCAATTATATTAGAAGATATTCATCTGTAATTTTCTTTTCTTGTGATATCTTTATCTGATTTTGGTTTTATACTGCCTTAGAGAAGGAGTTGCAAAGTATTCCCTTCTCTTCCATTTTTTGGTAAAGTATGTTAAGTCTACTTCAGTTTTAATAGCAGCAAAACACTTCAATCAGTGGATATAGTTGATTAATTCCTTGCAGCAACCCAGTGGTTGTCACTGGGCTAGATGCAGTAGGCTGGATGCTGGGTGTGTGTGTGGCTGAAGCCCTTGGACACTCCCCCACCCTGGCTTGGGAGCCTAGGGGTCTTCCAGTCCTAGGTTTATAGGTGTTCTTTGGTGGTGTTAGACTTTCACTGGTTAATATCAGAACTTTGTCTCTGATTAAGGGTTAAATGAGATAAGGTGTAAACACTTAGAACAGTAGCTGACACTTACGTGGTAAAGTGTTCAATAAGTGTTAACTTGACTGTTCTTTTTGTTATCCAACAGTACAATTATTGATAGATCTTGGACGTGACTGGAGCCATTGTGCACACAATAAGCACAAAATAGCCACTGGCCTTGTCTTCCACTCCAGCACCAAACCCCTCCCCCCTTGCCTTCAGGAGAAGCTTTGTGACTTAAACAGAAACACTTTTGCTCCAAGCAAGGGTACAGTTCTCCACCCTCATTGCATAGTTTCCACATTAGCATAATGCCCCTCCTTGATGGTATCAGCCAACCCTTGGCGCCCTATATAAGCTCTACCACCCCCACACCTGGCGCAGCTTTCCATTTTGAGGGCGGCCCTGGGCTGCCTGTCATTTTGAGTGCAGCCTAGCAGATTCTTTTCCTTTAATAAAGCTTGAACGGTACCTGGCGTCTCGGCTCACTTTCTTTCAAGTATCCTCATTTTTTTTCTCAAAATGTGTTGGTTATTAGTATACTGTATATTTGGCAGATGAAATCTGGACTAAATTCTTCAGTTTTCAAAAAAATGTATATGTGGAACTGATATTCTCTCAAATATCTAATCTTTCCATCCGGGATGATAGGTGTGTTTCAGTATCAGGATATTGAGGTGATGCTACAGTAACAACCCAAAAATCTGAACAGTGTAAAATAGCAAAGATTTACTTCTTACTCATGCCACAAGCCCACTGAGGGTTACTGAGGGTGCTGTGCTCTACTTTGCTCACAGAGATCTGTGCTTCATTTGGCAAGTAACTGCTGGCTCTTAAACTTTCCACCTAGAAATAAAACATACCCCTTCCACTCAAATTTCATAAATATGAGAAAGCAAGTCACATGACTATACCTACTGTCAAGGGCGGGAGAAAAACATAAATGTCCCTAAGGAATTTATCTCCATTGGTGCTTTTCCACTAGAAAGGCTCTTAGTCTTTTTTTTTTTTTTCTTTTTTTCATCATTTAAGGTTTACAGGACAGTTGCAAAAATGGTACAGAGTGTTCCTGGACACCCTTCACCCAGCTTCCTCTATCAAAACTAAGACAGTCACATTTGTACAATATTATTAACTAAAGTACAGACACAATTTCGATATCCCCAGTTTTTCCAGCAATGCCCTTGTTTTGTTTCAGGAACTAGTCCAGGATACCACAATGCATTTAGTCATCATGTCTCCTCAGTTTCCTCTAATTGTGACAGTTTTTCAGTCTTTCCATAACTTTAACACTTTTGAAGAATACTGGCCAAATGTTTTATAGAATGTCCCTCAATTTTGTTTTGTCTGCTATTTTTCATGAATAGACTGAGATTATGTATTTAAGGGGAAAATACAAGAGATGATGTACCCTTCTTGGTGCATCTTATCGGGGGCTCATGACATCAACTTATTACTGGAAATATTAATCTTTTTTTTATTGAATCCATAATTGATTATGCATATTTTGGGGGTTCAACGTTAATGTATGTTAATCAAATCAATATTATTAGCATATATATTATTACAAATTGTACTTATTCTTTATGTCCCTTATCCAATCTCTCATCTTCCCCCTCTCCCAGATCTGATAACCCTAGATTTCTTCTCTCCTTCTGAAAGAGTAATGGGCCCAGTGACAGCTGCAGTGTGCCTGGTTGTGGGAGGAGGGGTCAATGCCCGGCTCCATCTGTTTTTACATTCTAAGTTGTTGTTGTGGAGCAGTTGGGTGGGAGGGGGAGAATGGAAGGGGGAAGGAAATAGGATGGGAAAGGAGGGAGAGGGGGAACGTGGTTGAGGCCTGTGGCACCTGCCTCATTCCTGCAGGGGAGACCAGGAGGCTTCAAGTGGTGGCTTGGTTGTTGCTGGGCTGAATGCAGATGTCAAGGGGGTGTGGCCAAAGCCCTCAGCCCTCAGTGCCCTGGTTTGGGAGACCAGGGGGTTTCCAGTGGTGTTTCAGTGGTCATCACTGGTCTCGTTGCAGATGTCAGGGGTGGAGGGGTGTGTGGCCAAAGCTGCCTCAGCTAGGTAGCCTGGGGTGCTTCATGCAGCAACCCAGTGGTTGTCACTGGGCTAGATGCAGTAGGCTGGATGCTGGGTGTGTGTGTGGCTGAAGCCCTTGGACACTCCCCCACCCTGGCTTGGGAGCCTAGGGGTCTTCCAGTCCTAGGTTTATAGGTGTTCTTTGGTGGTGTTAGACTTTCACTGGTTAATATCAGAACTTTGTCTCTGATCTGTGGGTTTTTTGTTTTTTCTTTAAATTCTTTGTTGGATTATTCACTGTTCCCATCACTTAAACTCTGCACTGGAAATAATTTGTTGTCCTGGGGCCAGCCCGGTGGCTCACTCGGGAGAGTGCAGTGCTGGTAACACCAAGGCCCCGGGTTCGGATCCCATATAGGGATGGCCGGTTCGCTCACTGGCTGAGCGTGGTGCTGACAACACCAAATCAAGGCTTAAGATCCCCTTACCGGTCATCTTTAAAAAAATAAATAATAAAAAAAAAATAATAATTTGTTGTCCTTTTGTTATTTCTAAAATGGGGGAACTTCCTGTGGGAACCAGCACTTGAGCCCTGTGGTTGAGCTAAATTGCTTCTTTGTTGCTGATTCTCTGGGGAAGGCTTTTTGTGCAGCTCAGGTTTTAACTGTTGACTTTGTAAGCACTTCTGGGTTTTGTGAGGTCCAGTACACCTGGGTTGTGTGGAAACTCTGGTCTGAGCCTCAGTCTTTTCAGCAAACTGCACCCCCAGCCGTTCTATATTCCTGACCAGTCTCCATTGAGTGGTCCCATGTTGATTGGGGGGTGGATCAGCTGTCCATGATGTGCCCTAATATTCCCCCAGTGGGCCAGTCTCCCCCACCCCCTACACTCCAAACACTTCCCATGGGACAGGCCATGTGCCAGTCCCTTGCGATGACTCACCGGCCTCTGAGTGGCTCCTTTTTTTCGGTTGTTGTGGCTCCTCACTCCTATGTGGGTCCACTGGAACCCTGTTAGTGGTCTTGCTGGCCTGGGGGCCACCAAGGCCCTCTTCTCTCCTGCAGCCTTCGCTTCATACAAATGGCACAGCAGTGGCTTTTGCCAGCTCTTGCTCTGTGTGCTCAGCAGGGCCAGCCCTGAGATGGTCAGGGCTCCAAATGGTTAGAGCAGTCCTTTCTCTCATTGTGGCTTTTCCTGCCTTCATGAACTCCGTAGGTCTCTTCCTCTTACTCTGAGCTCTAGTGGCCCCAGTTTGGCAGTCATTGCTTTTTAATAGTTGTAAGTTGTTTGATTGTGAGAGAGGGTGATGCTGGGCACCATCTGTTCCACCATCTTGACTGTGGGTTTTTCAAAGATATCCTTTCTCAGGTTGAGATGGTCATGTGATTTTTGTCCTACATTGATTTTTACAGTGAACCAACCTTGCATTCCTGTGATAAATCTCATTCGGTATGAAATCCTTTTTATATGTTGCTGCATTAGGGTTGGTAGCATTTTGTTGATTTTTGCAATTATATTAGAAGATATTCATCTGTAATTTTCTTTTCTTGTGATATCTTTATCTGATTTTGGTTTTATACTGCCTTAGAGAAGGAGTTGCAAAGTATTCCCTTCTCTTCCATTTTTTGGTAAAGTATGTTAAGTCTACTTCAGTTTTAATAGCAGCAAAACACTTCAATCAGTGGATATAGTTGATTAATTCCTTATCTATGGATCTTTTTGTGTACACCAATGCTGCAGTGACATCATTTATGCAAAAATGTACATCTGTAAGTTTTAGGTCAAAGAATATTTACATTTTAAATTTTGACAGACATTGGTAATCGGGCTTCTAAAAAGTTACAGGCTGTTGTTTTCACTTAAACAACCTTCATTGTTATTTAAGGAAGTGTGTTGTGTGTGTGCAAATGTGTGTACCTGTGTTGCATGTATTTAAAAACAAAGTGAGATTCCTATACCAGTCAGCGTGAACAAACAAACCAATAAATTCAGAAAGTCTTTGGATCTTACCCAAACTTAAGTACTTAGATGGAGCAGGGTATGTAAAAACTCAATCTACTTCTCTCTTTTCCTCCCCACTATGTATTTAGACTTAGTGACACTCTTCCTAGCGCTTCCCAAATTTGTGGACATCTGATGAGTCCCAGGATGTTAAGTGGTGGCAGACCTCATCTGCAGTTGATAAATGGGAAAAAGGCAAGTGAGATTTGGATAGGAAAAATGGAAACAATTCAGCCTTTGCTGCCTTTACCCTTCCTGCAATAATGCCCAACAAACTCGTTTGTAGAAAAACTGAGTTCAACAGGGAAAAGCATTAGCCCCCTTTTTGTCCCTTAATGCACAGAAGCTATTCTGCTGTGCAAGAACAGGATCCTGAGTTACCTGTAGCTAGCTGTGGGATACACAGAGCAATGGGTACTCTCTATCATGAAAAGGAAGAAATACTAACATCAGAAGAAATATGTGCTTGGAGAAGTTAAACCCAAGGAAGCCAGTAGTATCAGCCAGTTTGTATCATTTTTATTACATAAAATATCAAAAAATTCAAAAGTACAATATTACTTATTTTCTTGCTTGAAGATTATATATTCTCTGATTGATTTAATATCAATCTTCACCACAGCTGCAGAAAATTAAACTGAACCTTTAGAAGGTATCGCATACGGACCTGGTTGGGGTTATAGATGACAAACTCATTGTAGTTGAGAGTATACCCCTTTGGATTCAGAACTCCTGTGTCACGTGCTGGTCCTAAGGGCACTGTACTCCCATTCCTGCCAAATGGAAGAAAGTGTGTCAACATCAGCCCCTGGTTCAGAAGTTGGAATGTAGAAAGTAGAGTCTTATCTGGTCAAAAGGAGTTTTCTGGCCCTACTGGCTGTGAGTACTTACAAGGTAACGAAGCAGACAGGACTGGGAGCCATCTTGCCCAGCCCCTTGGTGCTGTGTTTGCTCTGAAGTAATTCTTCTGCCTTAGGATTGGCCTCTAGTAGCTCATTACACTGACCTAGAGCTACCTGCAAAGCAAAAGATCTTTGAATGCCCACATCCTACAGAGAATTAGATGGCTCTAAAGCCAAACAAAAAATTCCATCAGTACTTTCTTTCCCTGCTCCAGCAGAGAAATCCAATGCAATGAAAATTGTACTTGGCTCCCCTCTCAAGTTATCCCAGGGGAACCTCTTGGTTCTGGGGTCAAACTTTTCTCACTGGAAATAATAATAATAATAATAAACTAGAGAATACAAACAAAACAAACAAATAATAAACTAGAGATCACAGATGTGTTCCTGCCTCACCTCTGATAAGAGCAGTAGTCCTATATTCTTTAGGCGAGAGGCAAAGCAGTAATTGGCACTCTTGGAAGACATGTCAGCAAAGTAGATTCCTTTTCCAAACTGAGATATATAAAAAAAAACCAAGGTCAGCTGCTTAAACCACTGTGTTAGAAAGAAGGCTCATACCACTGACCCTGTTTTTCCATTCTCTTAAACAAAGAATGGACCCTTATCCATTTCCCCTCACAATTCTGTTCAAGAGAGGGTAGAAGAATATGAATCTCTGCCTTCTAGGGGAAAGGAGAGATATCTTTAGAAATTTAAAGAGGGACACAAGAAGAGATGACACGGTTGTCAGTGAGCTGGTTTAATTCTTGAAGAAAGGTACCACCTAATCCTAATCTAGAAAAAAAAGGATTGAGAACATTACTGTATCCTTTTCCTTTGTGCTCCTCCCACAGTTCAATTTCTACTCACCATGTAACCTGTGATGGGAGCCTCAGGTGGGGCAACTCGAAGCCCATGGCTCAGGATTCCCACCCAGTTACTGAGCCTGGAACCATGCCATAGCAGCATCCTAAGGAAAAACTATTATTATTGTACTCTGTTGCTCTTCTGCAAACATAGGCCACAGCATAAAAAAGCCAACAGCTGCTTCTGCCATCCTCCACTTGTAAGTTCTATAACTGCACTGCAGGCAAGAAATGTCTTCCCAAACCCAAAGCTAGACTCAGACCTGTTATGAAGTTCCTCTCTGAAGGCTTCTTTCTCACCCTCCTTCTCCACTTCAAAAACATCCAGCAAGGTCATGGTATAGTCAGTGTGTGTGGGAGCGTGGGTAGACTGTAAGTACTGGGAAATCACCTGCGGAAAAGAATGGAAGAAATGGCCGATGTGGACTCTACAAGAGACCAGGCTGAACTGAAAAACTCAGGGCTTCTGGTACAACTTGGCAGACCTTTCTGCTCTCAAATGGTCTTATAAGGTGGTTAGAAAGAGCTCTACCTTCCCAAATTCTTAGTAAATTGAAATTTTGCCCTATTTGACAGTTTTCTCTAAACCAGAAGTAGCCAGAGAATAGTGGGATGGGGGAGAGTGGGTCCTGAGGGTCTAAGAGTATGAAAATAAATTATCACTTTTCTTACTTTGAACTCATAACTTTCATGGTCTAGAGGGCGCAAGGCACAATGTAGGTTTTTATAGTGTTGGTCCAGTGGGTGTTCTGGGCTTTGTAGCTCTGTCTTCACCAGCTTAATAGCAATTTCAATGTCTCCCAAAGCCTGAGAAGATGAGATATAGAGTCAATGTGGAAGGAGGCTGGGATAAGAGATTTACTACTTCCCAGTCCACACATAGCTCACCTCTAGTAGTTGTACTTTGTCTGACAGTTCTCTCTCTGTCCGGATTAATGGAGGGGTACGGAGTCTAAAGACAGATACATAACCCATAATGAGCTCTCTGATATATATGTGGCTACAAGGCACATGACTAAAAATAACACACCTAAAATAGGTCCTTTAGAAAATAGGTGTAAGAGGGGCCGGCCCGGTGGCGCACTGGGTAGTGCGCCGCTTGGGAAGCGCGGTGGCGCTCCCGCCCGAGGGTTCGGATCCCACATATGGACCGGCTCCCGCTCACTGGCTGAGCGAGGCGCGGGTGCGGCGCCGCGGTTTGCTATTTTTTTTCCCGCTCTTTTTTTTTTTCGGTC
>NW_007731670.1:129448-148722 GCF_000696425.1 Galeopterus variegatus
AAAAAAAAAAAAAAAAAAAAAAAAAAAAAAAAAAAAAAAAAAAAAAAGAAAATAGGTGTAAGAGGGCTGGTCCGTGGCTCACTCGGGAGAGTGTGGTGCTGATAACACCAAGTCAAGGGTTAAGATCCCCTTACTGGTCATCTTTTTTTTAAAAAAAGAAAATAGGTAGAAGAAACTGGGGTTTTCCTTTTGAGAGAGAAAGAGAGATCTATAAAGAGACTTTAACTTACAAATATACAAAGGGATATTAAATATATACTCTGAGTAGGATAAAACAAATTATACAGATTTTGGCATTTGAGACTTGAGTTGAAATTCTTTTTTATGGAATCTTTGTTTAAATAAGCAACATCAGGGCCGGCCAGTGGCTCACTTGGGAGAGTGTGGTGCTGATAACACCAAGGCCATGTGTTCTGATCCCTATATAGGGATGGCCGGTTCGCTCACTGGCTGAGCGTGGTGCTGACAACATCAAGTCAAGGGTTAAGATCCCCTTACCAGTCATCTTTTGAAAAAAAACAAACAAATAAATAAATAAATAATAAACAAAAATAAATAAGCAACATCAATATTAATAAGGAATATATTGGAAATAGTCCTGTCTAGAAGCAAAGGTAGACCTGTTGACCATTCATGGTTATTCCCAGGCCAAAGAGGTCTATAAAGCAATGGAAGGAATAGAAATAGAATAAAAACCAGAATACAGAACAAATAAAATGTACTTTATATATCTAGTATCATTTGAGTTCCAGAAATAGTGTTAGTGTGGTTATAACCACCTTAAAGAATAAGAAAAGGGGGAGATATGCCTGAAGGTGTTTTACTTAGTGGTTGGATAGGCAGATCCATTCTCTAGAGTTGGTAATTTTCACTTGGTCAAAGAATATGGTTGTAATCGGGCCAGGAGATTGCATCCCATATTTGTAACTGATTAAATAAGTTACTTATAAATCATTTTGGCTCTATATCTATTAAAGATGATCACTTCCTTAGGAATAAAAGATTAAAAAGATTATAGCTGCTGCTGATTGACTTACGGGATATGGATGGGTAGAAGAACAAAGTGAATACCAGCACAGGCCTTACCCAAAGTCATGTGGGATCCTGGTGTAGAATTCATTGCATGCTTCTGTGAGAGCTCGTCCATGCTGGCCAGCTCGAATGCAATCCTCAATCTTCTTAAGAGACTGGTAACCTGCCTTGATCTGAGCCACTGTCAGCTTCCCTGCAGGCCCAGCCAGAGATGAGACTCCAAATTAGGGTCCCATCCTGTAAACTGTAGTTATGTCCCTGCCCAATGAAGACTCTCACTTTTCAACTTTCCAAATAATTCCTCATTCCTCCTTCCTCCACACAATGTCTCATCCCAAATCCCGTTTTCTTTGTTTAGTACTATTAGCACTTTTAAATCGCAATGGTGATGAAATATCACATTAAAGAAAGTAGGAAATATGAAGAGAGAATGCAGGAAAGAATCTAAAGTCCTACCAAGTGGGACTTTTTTGGTATCATACTTCATTTCTATCATCATCTCTTCCATGGCCTGCACATTACAGATCAATTTTATCAGCTCCTGTACCCGAAGATCTAGCTGTGACTCTAGTCTCAAGGGAGATTTATTAAGAGATTCCTCCTTTTTTGTTTCCTCTTCACTCTACAGCAAAACAAACAAACAAAAACCTATAAAATCCGAAAGGATCTATTTTAAGGCTCTGCAAGGAGTGGTTCTTGCATTATCTGGCAAGGTGATCATCAATCAGCCTCTACTTGAACTTGAACATAGGCACATTCCGTTATAAATCGAATTAGAGTACTCAATGTGACATCCACCTTTTAGTACTACTTCTGCCTCCCACAGTTGAACACTCAGAATAAGTCTAAAAAGCCCTCCTAATGATGTCATTAAGTATGTAAGGACAGCGATTATGCCTCAAATCTTCTCATCTTAAAAAGACTTGGGATTTCTCTATTTTTCAGATATGTGACAGTTTTCAGCATCCTGGTGCACCTCACTTCGTCAAAATTAGTTTTTTTTTTTTTTTACTGTGGTATATAACCAGAAGTGAAGACCACTTTACAGGTAGTTTTACCATTAGATTATTTATTATTTCTCTCTTGGTCCATAACATTAAACTTCTGGAAACAGGGCCTAAGATTTTATAAGAACCTTGGTAAATAGCAGCGACTAGAAAGGCACATTCTATACTCATGCTTACAGCCTCTTCCAGATCCCAAACATCAGGAGGTGGGAAACGGCCACAGCTCAAGACACCTTGGCCTGTTCTGGTCTCGGACTGATCTAAGCCATCCTGCTACACTTTACTCTGATTAAGAGGAAACAGCTTTCCCTGCAAAGGTAGAGTTAGAGTTTACCTGAGTATTGATGGTATAGTCCATCTGTAGCATATCATATTTTCCAGGCACCTTTTCAAACTTCTCACGATCCTCCCAATTGTTTTTTGTTTTGTCAAGGAATCTGTAGAGCCCAAAGAAAACCTTACCAATAAAGGTCTACTACTAGAGACGAACTTACATCTGTTTTCTTAGACAGAAAAACTCTAAAAAATTTATTTCCCAGTACAGAGCTCCTTTACACATCAACTTTCCATAAATCAGGATTCTAAATTATGACACTGAATGGACAGAAAAGCTCTGGAGACAAAGGGAATAAAAAAATGGGGAAAAAGGACTCTTAGGCTCCCCAAAGGCCCCCAAACACCACGAAAGCCACTGAGATTTAAAACAAAAGATATCTAATCTCTTTCCCTGAAATAAACATGTTCCCAGAGACTCCAGAAAGTTTTTCATCCATATCACAATAAACATTTTTAAAACTCTAGCTGTATATTCTCCATTTTTCCAAAATTTCCTAAACTTGTTGGTCGTGTATTAAATATATTAGGTCTTAGGGCCAGCCTGTGGCTCAGTCAGGAGAGTGCAGTGCTGATAACACCAAGGCCATGGGTTCGGATCCCTATATAAGGATGACCAGTTCGCTCACTGGCTGAGCATGGTCCTGACACCACCCAAGCCAAGGGTTAAGATCCCCTTACTGGTCATCTTTTAAAAAAATAAAATAAATAAAACAAAACAAAACAAACAAACAAACAAACTAGGTCTTTCTGCTTTTAGTTAATTTCAAGGTTCTAGTTTGATTTAATCACTAAGGACGCAGTTTGGTGTTCCAATCACGTAATATCAGCATGGAAAGATGTTAATATTTAGGCCAAATCATACTTATTACAAAATTCTTAAAGAAGATACATTCAAGAAGAAGAAGGGTATTTTTCGTACTCATTTCTTAGCACTCACTTCTTCTGAAAGATTTCCTTGGCCTTGTTGAGATTGTCTGAACAAGCCACCAAGCTGTGCTGTCCCATTTTCCCAACTGCAAAACAAATGCCATACATAAGATGGTTCCCTGTCCTCAATCCAAGAACAGTTCCCTAATAGTTACAAGCCAGCTGTCTAAAGCCTCTCTGCTTAACATCTGACAAACGGGCAGGAAAGGAATAAAGGAAAGGTAAAAGGGCAAGTTACCTGCTAACTGCCAGTCTACGAGCAATACCAGCGGTCTAATTGCAGGAGAGCTCTCAACTACAATGGGATGCTCTTAGTTTTTCCAATGGAAATTTCCTAAGGAGGATGCGTGCCATTCCCCAATTTGAAGAAGCTCAACTTGATTTGTAATCCCCTCCCAGACTTCAAAGCCTCCACTTACCCAATTTAAAACCACAGGATCCTGGGCCAGCCCACGGCTCACTTGGGAGAGTGTGGTGCTGATAACACCAAGGCCACAGGTTTGGATCCCTATATAGGGATGGCCGGTTAACTCACTTGGGAGAGCGTGGTACTGACAACACCAAGTCAAGGGTTAAGATCCCCTTACCATTCAACTTTTAAATAAATAAATAAATAAATAAAATAAAACCACAGGATCCTTTGGCCACTCACTAAGCTGCTTCTGGCTTTTTTTGGTTCTTTGTTTCTGGCTTTCTGAATGACAACTCAAAAAATCCATAATAAAAGTAATTACCTCGTCCCCATCTCATCCAAACACTGAAGTTCCTCTGGGCATCATCTTCTAACAGCTGAATCAGATAGTACTTGTTGTTGTTGAATTGGAGATTGGTCTATCATGTGAGAGAAATAAGAACGTAAAAGGAAACAGTTTGGCAAATGAAAATCATATAAACTTATGACTCTTCCTTGGTCACAGATGCCAGTAATCTCCATAAGGAAAAGGATAGCTTGGGGCAAGGAAAGTAGATCCTTGTAAGAGTAAGGATATTAAAAAGGAATAGGGCTTACATATTAAACTCTGGATTCTTAAGAATTAAACCAGGAGCCTGGAGCTTCCTAAAACTTTCTACCTAACCTCGAAGAGACTATATTGATTAGCTACTCCTGTTTTTTTCCTACCTCAGTTCCCTCCATAGATATTTTCAAGGCCATCTGTGTTTTCTGGTTCCCAGTACATTCTCAATAATTATTTCCCAAATGAAAACAATTTAAATGCTCAAAAGGTCTATAACTATTATGCTTGTTTGTTTAGATGACAAACTCTTTGATAGTTCTCACAGCTTTGGTTTGTCAGCTGCACAAATTTGACAGAGCAGAGAGCAAGTCAATGTTGGGAGGGGACAAAGGATATGCAGAAACCATTGCCATATCTGTCACACAGATAACCTGACCTGACTTGGAGACACTCAGAGAGAATATGACTAGTATCTAAAAACAGGTATCCATTGGGCCAAGCCCATGGCGCACTCGGGAGAGTGCAGCGCTGGGAGTGCAGCAACGCTCCCGCCCCGGGCTCGGATCCTATATAGGAATGGCCGGTGCACTCATTGGCTGAGCACGGTGTGGCGACACCACACCAAGGGTTGCGATCCCCTTATTGGTCACGAAAAAGACAAAAAATAAATAAAAATAAAAAATAAAAAACAGGTATCCGTAAGTAACTCACAGTGCAGAGAGAGTAGTCCAAGATAAAGCACAGGAACTCATGCTGTAAGACTGAGCCCTGGTTATCCAGGCACTTTTCTTTCTTAAGCATTTTGCCTGTTCCTACCTCTACCTTCTGCCTGCTCACATTATAAAGTCACTGGATGTTAGACAAAAAGGGGCCTTAGGATATTTTCTATCTGCTCATGATATTTTAGGTGGAAGAAGTAGTTACAAAATAATATTAGCTGTTAAAATTATATACATTGGATCAATATATTCAAATATGAAGTGATATCCAGGAAATACATTACCAGGCAAGTGTGTCACCTATTCAAAAACATCCAAGGTCTAGTGTTTGATTTTTGTACTGGCCAGCCACAAAAACAAAACAAAACAAAACAAAACAAAATGACAAATCGGGCTGGCCTGTGGCTCACTCGGGAGAGTGCGGTGCTGATAGCACCAGGGCCACGGGTTCGGATCCCATATAGGGATGGCCGGTTAGCTCACTGGGTGAGCGTGGTGCTGACAACACCAAGTCAAGGGTTAAGATCCCCTTACCGGTCATCTTTAAAAAAAAAACCAAAAAACAAAACGACAAAAATTTCCATAGTAAAGAAAAAAATTTTAATTAAAAAGAAAATTGATTTAACCACATAAAAATTTTAAATTTCAATATGGACAAAAAGTATATTGTAAGGGAAATCAAAAGCCAAATGACAAATTTGAAAACCATATAAACAATGTATATTACAGAGAAAGGGCTATTCTCCCTATTATATAAAGTTTCTCCAAGTCAGTAAGAAAATGATCAACAACCTATTAGAAAATACATAAAAGGATATGAATAGAGAGTTTACAGTTCAATAAATGATGCAAAATTTGTAAAAAGATCTGGTTCTCATAGAAGAGTTCACTATCAGGTAGGGCTCAGTACTCAGGAGTATTAACCACTAGTGGCTAATATAAGGGACTTTAGAATTAAAGATCTGGGAACTGGGATGCTATCATCAATTATCAAGAACAAAAATTCTATTAAAAGAATGGTTCCTCTTCTTACCTGATTTAGCATGACATCATAGACCTCATTCCCTTCACAATACACATGAGCCTAGAGAGAAGAAAAAAAAAATTACTATAGTCTTACCTCCAAGATCTTAAGTGAAGCTCTGAATTATTTTATGCCTCAAGATGTCATTCTCCAGTACCACCAACATCCATTTTCCAGGGAAAGAAATGCAAACATATGTTCTGCACACAGCCTGTCATTACTATAATGAATACATACTGCCTTTTCTAATTACAGAAACACAAAAGATTCTAACTCAGTTAAAGGAAACCTGCTCTAGAGGCAGCCTTTCTTCTGTATTCTTCAAATTCTTTTTCCATTCATCAGTAACTAGTGCCATTCCAGGGTATAGTTTCTCATTTGAACAAGAAGACAGTTCTCTCTTAATAACGATATCTGGTTGAAAAAGAGAATGAGGTGTGGACGGCTGATGGCAACCCCAGAAAGTAACCACGATAAAAACACGCTGATCATTAACCCTAAACCCTACCACTCCCACTCCTTGGCCTTGGAGAAAATTAATCACTAGCAATATTTTCAAAAGGATTCCTAAAATGAATACTTGCAATGTCCTAGAGAAAAGTCCTAATAACAAAAGAACACTACTCTTTGAGAAATTAATGGACTGAGGGTAGGTTCCAGAGTCTCTCACCTTCCCCACCTTGGCTGTACACTCTGGGTCCACGGGAGCTTTGCCCTTTAACAGCAAGGCCTTCACAGATTCTGAGGAAAGACAGATATGTACTAGAGTTACTTGTATGGGAATCAAAAGTAGCCATATCATAGTTAGACAGAAACCTGCCATAATTAATTTTGCCCTCCCCCAAGTAATCCTGGTATTCTGCCTAGGTCTCAACAATGTGCCTCACATACATGAAAATGAAGATTCAAGAACGTAGATTAGTCCCATGGTATGCCCAAAGGATAGGGAAATTAATTATGTCCTCAAGGAGGGAAGAAATAAGAGTTGAAAGAACAAACATCACGCCCATCCCTCCCAGAGACCCTTTTGGTGGCCCATATCCTCCCTGGTCTACTACCTTTCTCGTCTTCTTTCCTGTCCTTACCAGCCTTTCCTCCAGCCACAGGCTCTTTTTTCTTCTGTCTCTGGCATCTGGGAGTTTTCTTGGCAGGTGGAGAGTCTTCTGGAACTGTGTTGCCATTATTAACTCTCTTGGTTTCATTTAACGTTACAGAAGCTAAGCACAAGAACAATGAGCAGACAAAGAATGAATGAGTGCGCACTGAATGTGATCCCATGTTGAAAAAAAAATCTTTATCTTTAAAATATCTTAATGGTTTAAGAAGGATTTGTAAATTTACAAAGAATCAATGAACACTGCCACACCACTATTCTGGGTAACAGTTGTAGTGATCTTTCCTAAATCGCTATTCTAGCCAAATAAAATAAAAGGGAGCCCCAGGGCTCTTGTAAGTTTACAGCCTGCTTACCTCTTCTGTTTACTTGTGCCCCAATGTCCCCCCAAATACCTGCCCTCCAACCACCCGAGGCCTTATGACATAATAGTAGACTGTTCCAGGATCTGTGCCTGGCTTAGAGCCCAGCTCTGCTTCTTCTGGCTATGGAACCTTGGAGAAGTTAATTTCATCTCTTTGTACCTCACTCAGTTGCTCCAACTGTAAAATCCAGAGGGTGACAACAATAGTACCTAATTTATAAGGTGTACCTACGCATTTAAGAACATAATACACAGAGTACTATATCCATCTCAACAATTCTAAGACTCCCATTTCTACTCTCTCTGAAATTGGGATGCATCTTACATTGGATGACATACAAATAGTTAATCATAGTTTAATTGGAAGCATTTATCCTTTCTTAGTGGTATATAAAATAATGATGCATCTCGCAATTAATTTTTTTTAATTGGATGACATTAGGTATTAGCAATAGTACTGGCACTTGTTACAGGTCCACGAGCTTTTATCTACAACTCTATAATCCAAAAAGCTCCGAACACCGAAATTTAAAAAGTATAGCACCAGAACTGGTTTGCTCGCCAAGTGCAGGTCCTGGAGAGCTGGAAGGGGTAGGGCCAGGGCAGGGGGCATCATTCCTTTCCTGACTCTCCGCCCCCAGCATTCCGCCCCCTAACAAGACTCTCCGAACCTCGCTCGCCAAGTGCAGGTCCTGGAGAGCTGGAAGGGGTAGGGCCAGGGCAGGGGGTATCATTCCTTTCCTGACTCTCCGCCCCCAGCATTCCGCCCCCTAACAAGACTCTCCGAACCTCTTGCCGGGCCGCCTCTAGTCTCCCGCCGCCGAGTCGCCATGGGTTCACGTCACCAACTCGCTCTCAGGAATCGCGGGCCGTGTCACGCGGCGGGAACACGCAGCGCGCGTGCGCTTCGGAGAGACGACGCCCGTCTGGCACGCCCCTCAATTTTGCATGTCGCTATGTATTATGGGAAGTCACCATAATGGTAAATGTCTTTAGGGCTGTAAGCCTTATAAATACCGCCTGTGGGCCACTTGGGGGGTAGGGCGGAGGGAAGCTCATCGGTGGGGCCACGAGCTGAGTGCGTCACGTCACTCCACGCCATGTCCCTTGGGAAGGTCTGAGACTAGGGCCAGTAGGCGGCCCTAACAGGGCCCTCCCTGAGTTTCGGGGAGGTGAGTTCCCAGAGAACGGGGCTCCGCGCGAGGGCAGACTGGGCAGGAGATGCCGTGGATCCCGCCTCCTGGAGGGGCTCGGCGGATGCCTCCTTAGCCGGAGCTTGGAACAGACTCACGGCCAGCGAAGTGAGTTCAATGGCTGAGGTGAGGTACCCAGGTGGGGGGCCTCATAACCCAATTCAGACTACTCTCCCCTGCCCTTTTTTCACGGGTCATCTGGTACTTGGTAATATTACGTTTGGGGGTCACGGTCCTACACCCTGGACCCTCCGAACCAAGAACTGAGATGGGGAACTAGAACTCTGTTTTTAACTCTGATATTGGCACCAATACCACTTAGAAATATATTGTTAATCTAAAGTAGTCCGTTGAGAAGAAATGAGGGTTTCACTTTATCTATGTATACCCTCGTACATATACAGGAATTCTAAAGAAAATATTAGCAAATCAAATCCAACGGTATATTAAAATAATGCTACTCAAACAAGTAAATTTTACCCCAGGGATGGAGAGATGGTTCAGAATTAGAGTTCGTTATTTCAACAAATATTATTGGTCCTGGGAATACAATAGTTTAGCCAAAATAGTCATAGTTCGTGTCTTCATAGAGTTTATAGTCTAGTTGGGGACAGACATTAATCGAGTAATCACACAGCAAATGTAAAAATACAGCTGTAACAAGCTCTAAGGAGAGACAGTACTAGAGGAAGTACTAAGTGGGGGGGGGGCAAATTGGGAACTCATCACTGAGGAAACGACATGAGTTGAACTGTATGAGAATAATCAGTAAGAGGGGAGGCACTGGGTGGCTGGGGCAATGAGTCACAGAAGTGTGATGTGAGATTAAACTCAGAGGCAGCCAGTGCCCACAGCAAGCCAGCCTTTCTCCGACAAGGAAACAAACTGTTCTGTGTGTGTGTGCGCGCTACACGTGGATTAAAGACTAAACATTCAAAAGTAAAACTCGAAAACTCTGAAGTAGAAAGTAGACATAAATATCTTTTAGACCTTGAGGTAGAAAACAATTTCTTAAGACAGAGAAGTCATTGACTGTAAGAGAAAATATAGGCCAATATGATTATATTAACATTAAGAACTTTTGTTTATCAAAAGATGTAAAGTTTATATATTTATATTTTTGGTGGCTGGCCAGTATAAGGATCTGAACCCGAAAAAATGTAAAGTTTAGAAAGAAAAAAACCAAAATTCTCATTATTTGCATGTGATCTGATTATGAATATAACAAAAAAATCCAGGAGACACTACAGCATAAAATTTTTAACTTAATACGAATGCTTAGCAAGCCTGAAAGAAAATAACATAAAAATAAATTGCATCTTTATAAAAGAGCTTCAAATAACTAGAAGTAAAATTTTTAGAAAAGGTACTTTTTGCAGTAACATCAAAGCATATCAAGTAACTGGAAATAAATCTGACAACATGTAGGAGCTCAATAAATGTTTATTGGATTGGATTGGTTAACCTGTGTCAGTGGTAGGTCAAAGCCTGTTGCATCTGACTTGATTTTGGCACAAATGAATTAGACTGGGTCTAAAAGGCAATAATTTGGAGATAGAAAAAAATCTAATAAAAATCAAAAATTTATTAAAAATAGCTAATACTTAATAGGTTTCTTTGTGTACTAGACACTGAACTAAGTGCTTTACATGCATAACCTCATTTAATCTTCATAATGATAATAGCTATAACTTATTTAGTGGTTATTATGTTGTGAGCTTTACGTACATTATTTAATTCTCACAACAACCCTATGAGGCAGGTATTATTATTATCTCCATTTTATAACTGAAGAAATTGAGCTTTTGAAACATTTAAGTAACTTATTCAAGATCACACAGTATATTGCTAGGGCTGCCCTAACTACATACCACCAACTGGGTGGTTTAAACAAAAAATTAATTTTCTCATAATTCTGGAGGCTAAAAGTGTGAGATAAAGGTGTCAACAGGGTTGTTTCTTCTAAACCTCTCTCCTTGGCTGTCTTCCTCTCTTGTCTTCCCATGATCTTCCCTCTGTGTCTATGTCCTAATCTCCTTTTCTTAGGATATTAGTGACCACCCATATGATATTTTACCTAAATTACCTCTTTAAAGGCCCTATCTCCAAACATAGTCACATTCTGAAGTGCTGGATGTTAGGACTTTAATATATATATTTGAGGGAGACACAGGTCAGCCCATAATACATAGTTACTAAGGCAGGGTTGTATCTGGGTGACACCAACTTATGTTCTTATCTACTAGGCTGATGTATTCTTCAGTTTCATGATAGTAATTAACATCCCACACACATTTTTTAAAATGTCTTTTTTAGTTTCTTCTTTTCTTTGCTTTTTTTTTTTTTATGGTAGTCAGAGTGAGAATTACAGAGAATGTATTTTGAGCATATAACTTATAGTCAGATACAAAGTAAGTATAACTAAAATATCATTAAATCATTCCACCAGTAGCCAGAAGAAACTATTCAACAAATTTATTTTCATAAGTAAAACCAAAACCTCCATAGATAAGTGGACAAAAAGATATGAATAAATAGTTTGCGTTATAGTAAGTAAGTACAAGGAAAAAATATTCAGGCTCACAGAGTATGAAAAATGCAAATTAACATTCCACAGGACACCTGTGTCTTCAATAAATTATTATTATGAGAAAAAAATAATAAGGGACTGCTCTAGATTAAAAGAGCCTTTGAAGCACGACAACCAAATATTTGTTTTTTGGATGCTAGTTTGAACAAACCACCAACAGAATACCTTTTGGAAGCAAAAAGGATATGTAGGTATGGACTAAGAAGTTAATGATTTGGAAGAATTATTTATCAGGTGTTAAAAATATATTCCAGTTGTGGTTTTAAAATGCCCTGTTTGAAAAAACTTACGTTGTAGAATTTAGGGGTGAGACATCATGATATCTGGAACTACTTTAAAATGCTTTAGCCAAAATAATCAGATGAAGCAAATATGGCAAATCTAGACAATTGTTAAGTCTAGATAATGGGCATATAGATGTCCATTATATTCTTCTCTCTGCTTTTCTGTATGGTTAAAAGTGTTAAAATAGAAAGAAAAATATTAAGGAAAAAGGATAAATCAGTCAAATATTCTAAAGAGAAGAGCAAACTGCAAATTAATCCTTCATATTCTTGTAAGTAAACGTTTTAGTGGATATTACTGATTATAAAGTGGTATTCCTGAGGTTTATTTAGATTCTCTATTTTATCTGTAGTCTAGATCAACATATTATAATGACAGAAAAATGGATCAATCAAGCTAAACATAAAAGGTACATAATTTGGGGGAAAATCAAAGTAAAAACTATGTGAAAAGCAGAAATTAATGATGGTTGAGATTAAACAAATTAGGACTTTAAAACCAAAAGGGACTCTTTCTAATGACCCATTGTTTGAATCTGTATCACATTGAACTGAGCAACTAGGACTCATATCCTGGTAAAGAATCATTTAATTCATAACTAAGATCTTGCAACCTCAAATGGTCTGAAGCAATAAATAAATATGTATAATTTATTATCTTTACTTGGGTTCCAATAAATATAATTTATTTTCTTTACTTGAGAAATAGAATTTGGTAACATTTCTGAAATCCTAGGAAACATATCCTGAGGATACATAAAATGTAATGAGGAGTAATAATAGCAGAAGAAAGATGAAGAAGAAGAAGAGAAAGAGGAGGAAGAGGAGAAGGGGGAGAAAAAAGACATAAAAACAATTATAAAGAATAGTATTTGTAGAGTGTAAATGTGACTTCATAGCTCAGCTTTATACTCATATTTTTGTATGTTTTTTAAGCAGCTTAAGTCAGAGTGTCATGGTCTTTTATCTGCCTGTAATCCTGCCCCGACTGGGCCATTTGTCGAGCTAGGGCTGGGTCTGGAGCCCACAGACCCCTCAAGCCTGTTCACAGACTGGGTCACAAACCCTTCACACACCAGACTGGGTCACCAGACCCCTCACATGCCAGGCTGGGTCACCAGACCCCTCACATGCAGGTCTATGAGCTAGGTAACCAACAAATAGGTCCTTGGAAGCCATAGGTTGGAAAGCATGGCTGTGCGGAGTGGCATTTGCCTAAGGAACTAGTCAGCCAGCATGCTTCACAAACTCTGAAGAACACAAGAATAGCAACAAAACTAAAAAGATACGTTGACGTGCATACACACTAACTCCACACACACACACACACACACACACACACACACACACACACACACACACACACACACACAAATTTGCTTACAAAGGATGTGCTGTACCACACCCAACCAGACCTGAGGTGAGAGTCCTGACCAAACCATTCTATTTTCCCAACAATCCACCTCTTCAGTTCCCTCACTGGACAATCTACACATTCAGAACCTTCCACAGTGTTCCCTTAGCAAGGATAAATGACCCTTACATTCACACATTACACATTCCATCCCAGTCCCAAAAGTCTTTAGCTTGTTGCAGCACCAACTCAAAAGTCCAAAGTTTCCTCTGAGACCAAAAGCAAAAGTCCTTCCAGCAATGAACCTGTAGAGTCAAAAACAAGTTTATCTACTTCCAAGATACAGTGGGACAGACATTGGGTACACATTTCCATTCCAGAAGGGAGGAATAGAAAGGAAAAACAGTCCCCAAACAAATCCAAAACCCAAACGGGTCTTCTTAGGAACCACTGGTAACCTGTGCTGTTATTAGTTTGGTGTGTCTCCTTCCAGATTTTTTTTTTTTTTTGTCATTCTCATACAAAGATATGCATGTGTAGAAATATTTTATTTTACCTTTTTTTTTCCTTTGCAAGAGGGGGACGTATTGCATAAATGTGAGCACATCGCATGTTTTATTCTGCAACTTGGATTTTTTCATTTAACATGCATTGGAGATCTTTCCATGTCAGTACATGCAAATCTACTTTGTTCTCTAGTGTGTATTATTTCTTAGAATAGTTGTACCTTGATTTAATGATTCCCCTTTGGATAGACATGGGTGTTTCTAATTGTTTTGCTGTTACCACCAGTGCTAAAATGAACATTCTTCTTTGTATATACCTCTTTGAGCACATTATTTCTCGAAGTTCAATAACTAGATGTGGAATGAAAAGGATATGCTTTTTATTTATTTATTTTTTGGCAACTGGCTGGTTTGGAGATCCCAACCCTTGACCTTGTTATCAGCACCACGCTCTAACCAACTGAGCTAAGCGGCCAGCCCCTTCTTTATTTTTAGTTACCAACAAATGGGTGTTCTTAGACACTTCATTCTGAATAAATTATAAATGAAGTTTCCTAAGAGTGCTACCATTTCCAGGAGTTTTCTCATTTTAGCAGTGATAACATTCTTAAACGACAGTACTTAAGTCAATGTTCTCCACAGGGTGACCCTCAGTTAAATCCATCAGAAGCATCTGAGGGTGCTTATTAAAATACATATTGCTGAGTCCCAGCACTGAATTTGAATCTCTGAAGATGTGTCTCAGGAAAGTACTTTTAAACAATTTCAAAGTTATTTTACTGTGCACAAAAATTTTGATATTACCAGCTGGGGAGAATCTTATAGTGTATGAGTATTAAAACCTGAAATACAAGGGCCGAACCTCGGGAGAGTGCAGCACTGGGAGTGCTGAGGCCACAGGTTCGGATCCTATATAGGGATGGCCGGTGCGCTCACTGGCTGAGTGCGGTGCAGGCGACACCAAGACAAGGGTTATGATCCCCTTACCAGTCACACACACACACAAAAAAAACAACCCTGAAATACTTTGCTTTCTGGGATCTTCTTCTTTTTTTTTAAAGATGACCGGCAAGGGGATCTTAACCCTTGGCTTGGTGTTGTCAGGACCACACTCACAAACCGGCCATCCCTATATAGGGATCCGAACCCATGGCCTTGGTGTTATTAGCACTGCACTCTCCCGAGTGAGCCACCGGCCGACCCTTCTGGGATCTTCTGAAATCATACAATAGGAGGCAGTGCAATGTGGTGGTTGAGTACGGCTCTAAAGTTGGATGACTGGGGTCTGAATCCTGACTTTACCATTTGCTAAACAGACATGTTCCTTAATCTCTGTTTCCTTTTCTATAAAATAGTTAAAATGAAAATACCTACATTCTTGGATTATTGTGGAGATTAAAGAAAGTAATGAATGTAAAGTTCTTAGCACCATTCCTGGTTTATAGTAAACATTCAATAAATGAAGTAGTTTTGACTTTAGAAGTAACAATTAATTGAATCAATTATGAAACAATAAACTAGCATTTGATGCTGAATGTTGGGAAATTTGAGGCAGGTAAACTCTGAGGTGGATTGGAATGAATAGTAATTTCTAGTAAGGTGAAATCAGGGTGGATAGGGTGAAATTATTATCTTCTTTTTTTTTTGGAGGCTGGCTGGTACAGGGATCAAACCCTGGACCTTGGTGTTATCAGCACCACACTCTAACCAACTGAGCTAACCGGCCAGTCCTAAAATGTGGGAAGAAGTATGAGTTGGAGTTGTATCTTTCTTTTTTATATTATTATACCTTAAATCTTCATATTTCTAATATACGTGCATTATTTGTATATTGGTGTATATATTCTGTATTACATACTTTAAGAGCATTTATTAAAAATCATAATGACTATTGTGCCAGTGAGTCCTCTAATTATGGCTTAAATTAGAAGAGTAAGAATATAGAGTTTAACTGGAAGGAATGTGAGAAGTTAAAATAATCTATTAATCAGTTACGTCCTCAGCACTGAAGGTCATTGTTTTGGATCCAGATATGTGTAAAACACACACTTTCCCCTCTAGGTGTTTATAGTCTACTTGGGGAGATAAATCTAATAAGAAACTATACAATAACAACAATAATAGCTAACATGTTGAGTACTACGCAGCAGGCATTGTACTGAGTAAATTATAGGAGTTATTTTACTTAAGTCTCACAATCATAGGAGGAAGATGTCATCATATTTTTTCTCTTTTTATATTTGAGAAAACTGAGGTTTAGATATTAGGCTCAGATTCAAAATCAGCTAAATTTTACTTTAAAGTGTATACAGTTAATCACCCATCTTTTATCCACTAAGCCTTGTTACTTGAAGATGGCCCCGAAGGTAAATTTTAACTTGAATGGATTTAGACTGTTTATAATGAAACCTGTCCTTGCGTAAATAAACGGTGTTGAGGTCACATAGGATAGCAAGTTATCCTAAAGGGATGAGAATTGTTTTGAATAGAATGCAATAGGTTCATCTAACCAAGGACATGTATAAATAGCTTTAATAAGCCTGTTTGCTTGCGCTAAGTACATTAACCCAGAAGGAAACATGGCTGAAGAAATTCAATCTAGGGCCGGCCTGTGGCTCACTCGGTAGAGTGCGGTGCTGATAACACCAAGGCCACGGGTTCGGATCCCATATAGGGATGGCCGGTTCGCTCACTGGCTGAGCGTGGTGCTGACAACACCAAGTCGAGGGTTAAGATCCCCTTACCGGTCATCTTTAAAAAAAAAAAAAAAAAATTTATTGTAGTAAAATATACATAACATAAAATTTGCCACTTTAACCATTTTTAGGTGTACAATTAAGTGGTGTTAACTACATTCACAGTGCTGTGTAACAATCACCTCTATTTTCAGAAAGTTTTCATTATCCCAAACAGAAACTCTATATCTACTAAACAGTAGATTAAACACCCTGTTTCCCTCTTCCCCAGCCTCTGGTAACCTCTGTTTTACTTTCTGTTTCTATGCATTTGCCTATCCTAGGTACCTCATAAAAGTGGAATCACAGAGTATTTTGTATGTTGTGCCTTCCTTATTTCACTTAACATGTTTTAAAGGTTCATTGAAATTGTTTGTATTCTTGAAGTCAATGGAAAACTGACAACTTAATTAAGAAAGTTAGCAAGTATTAAGCATTTTCTATATGCATGCCCCAACAAATTTCAAATGTTTTTTCTTAATAGTTAATACTTACAGTTTACATTTTCTCAGGATTTCTTAATCCTGCAGTAGATACAAAATAATCCCTGAAAATATCAAATATGGCACAGAGTGACTTTCCCCAAAATACTATCTTTGCCTTCTTAGTGGTCACTGCCAGAGAATTTCTCCTTTTTTTCTTCCCTTGTTTTATGGATATCACTGTTGTTTCTTCTAGACATTGGACATTATTCTCACCTTGTTTGAATGCTGGTCGAATGACACTATTTTTTTATAGAAGAATGGATAGGGGAAAGGAGAGAGTGAATGGGAAGTGTGCATTTACATTTCTTCTACCTTTTCCCCTGAATCCTCTAAAATAGGGACTGAAGCAGGGAGTTGAATCCCAGTTTACTGTTGTTTCCCCGGCTTGCTCACATGGAGCCATTTCATTATCTTGCCACTTTCCAATGACTTCATTGTATCTCCTTATTCATGACTTTTGTTCTTTATTCCAGAACACCCATCTTAGTTCTTTGTCTCTGTATAGATCACGTTTTATAATTTACCATCGTCGTTAAACTATTTTATGAACTCTTTTATCCAGTCAGATTAGTTTGATCATTTATTTTACGGGAATTTTTTTTTTTTTTTGCCTTTTTTGGGTTTTTTTTGCAGCCAGCCAGAATGGGGATCTGAACCCTTGACCTTGGTTATTTGTGGGAAAATTTAGTTGGAGAAGTAGTAGTAAATTTCTGTGATACCATGTCCTTGAGTGTAATTTCACTATATTCCTGAAATTATGGTATTGAGCAAGTAAACTCATTTTAGCATTAAGTTAGGAAAAGCTGAAATGTTTTTTAGTATATAAATATGCAAAATAAAAGAGGAAGTCTTGGGAATTTCTCCAAAGCTGTTTAAGTCTTAAAGGTTTACTTCATGTCTTGTGACTTACCTAGTTTTTCAATTAGGAGGTTTTGCTAGTTGGGAACAAAAATGAAGTTCTTTCCAATGGAAGTATGCTTTTGTTAAGAAGTAACTTTATATAGAATACACTGGAGCCTTCATTGTTAAGTAGGGAATGAAGGGAAGGGGGAAGCAAGCTTGTGTTTTTTTTTTTTTTTTTTTCCTTAAAAGACACAGTATCATGAAATTGAAGGGACCTTTTGAGTATATGAATGACCTTTCCGGCTTCAGGATTACTGTGAAAAGTGAAATTTTTATGCAGAATATCTGCATTCCTGCTCACTAGCTGGTTGAGCTTAGACAAGTAATTGAAACATCATGTTAAACATTTAACTCCATGCCAGCTACTGTGCAGAGTATATTTATTGCCTCATTTACTCTCCACAGAAGTTCTAACAGATAGGTAAATTAGTGCAACCTTTATGGAAAACAGTATGGAGTTTCCTCAAAAATTAAAAATGGAACTACCATATGATCCAGTAATCCCAGTTCTGTGCATATATCCAAAGGAAATAAAATCAGTATGTCAAAGAGGTATCTGCTTTCCCATGTTCATTGCAGCATTATTCACAATAGTCAAGATAATGGAATCAATGTAAGTGTTCACCAACAGATGAATGGATAAAGAAAATGTAGTGGGTATATATACATATATATATATATATATGTATATATATATACACACACACATATATACTATATATGTGTATATATATATATATATATATATATACACACACACACATATATACTATATATGTGTATATATATATATATATATATATATACACACACATATATATACTATATATATGTGTATATATACAGTGGATTACTATTCAGCCTTTTAAAAGAAGGAAATTCTGTCATTTGGGACAATGCGGATAAACCAAGAGGGTATTTTGCTAAGTGAAATAAGCCAAGCATAGAAAAATATCACATGATCTCACTTATGTGTGGAATCTAAAAAGTTGAACTCAAAGAAGCAGAAAGTAGAATGGTGGTTGCCAGGGACTGGGAGTAAGGAGAGGTGGGAATGGGAAGATGCTGGTCAAAGAGTACAAAGTTTCAGTTAGGAGGAATAAGCTCTGGAAATATATTGGACAGCATGGTGACTATAGTTAATAATAATAACATATTTTTTATACTTGAAATTGCTAGGAGAGTAGATCTTAAGTGTTTTTACCACACACACACAAAAAGTGATGTGATGTATATGTTGTTATGTACGTTGACAATCATTTCACAATGTGTATGTCTATCAAAACATCACATTGTACACTGTAAATATATACAATTTTTATTTGTTAATTGCATCTTAATAAAGCGGGGGAAAAAATAAAATACAAAAAAAAAAATTCATTATCTTGACCAGTAAGCTAAGTTGCCTGCCATGTAGTCTCTAAACCTTACCTGAATACCCATAAACTGAAAATGACATAGTACTTGCAAAATGAGGTTAATGTATGGAAAGAGCTTTAAAAATTCTAAGATAGGCAAAGTATTATGAAATAGATAAAATAGCAAGTTAACAGAGTAGGGAAGATTTTACTGCCTCTTTCATCCTGATTTTAATTTACAACTTCGAATACAACTTATTCTTAAATGAAAATTCTTATAACTTAAAATATAACTTATTATGTTGTGTTGATCCCAAACCCTCAGGCACTATATTTCCATTTCATTTTTATTTGTTCCACCAGCCATGGGACTGGGACTGGGTAAAA
>NW_007731670.1:152501-152943 GCF_000696425.1 Galeopterus variegatus
TTTTATGACAGTACAAAGAGGTATTCAGATGGAGCTGATGACATGCTGAGTAATGGGTGAGATGGAGCTGGATGAAGTAGGGAGAGTGTGGCAGGTGCCTGGGAGCTTTGGCTTTCTTTTTAACCTGGCTAATACAACACAGCACTTATTTTCCTTATTGTTGCTACTTTGGGTGATGGGGAGAGACACTTATAATGTTATTTCCTTTATTTTGTAATATGCTTCAGAGACAGAAAACCACACTTGGGAGTCAGGAGAGGGAAGAAAGGTTTCCCTGCCTGTTGCCTGTAGTAAAGGGTATTCAAAAATGACCTATATCTAGGTTTAGTGAGTAGGTAGAAATTGTGAGGTGTATATTTTATATTTGCTGTTATTTTTAGGCTAGCCGTGAGGGTGGCTGCCTGTTTTAAAAGGGCATCTTAAAATATCTCCCTAATTGACA
>NW_007731671.1:0-690 GCF_000696425.1 Galeopterus variegatus
GGAATCCAGGCTTGCCGTTTTCTCTCAGTTTCAGTTTTGTCATTTACAAAGTGAAGATACTAACACCTGCCCAGCAAACAGTTATTGAATGCTTGCTATGTGCCATGCACTATGGCAGGTACTGGAAACACACTGGTGAACACGACGGATGACTCTGCTCCTAGTGGAATTATATTCTACTGAGAGAAATAAGTTGTTTAAAAAGGAAACATAAATAAAGTATACATTGAAGGAAGTTCTGTGAAGGAAAAGAAGAGGGTGCTGAAATAGAGGTGGGGGTGGGGGAGGGACTCATCCAGGGCGAGCAGGAAAGGTCTATCTCAGAGGTGGCGTTTAGAGGAGACCTCAGTGCTGAGGAGGGCCTAGTAGTGGGTCAGCTGAGCACCGGGGGAGACAGGGCGCAGGGTGAGGGACATAGTAATACTTTGAACAGGGAGTTGGGGGGTTGGGGGAGTAAGCTTGGTGGAGGGAACACTTTTGCTCCCTGGCTCACCACCAACCCTGAAAGGTTGAGTAAAACAAAACACTAAACAATCAGTTTGCAAGCACATTATGAGCACAGAACTCCAAGTAGTAATAGCTGTGGGATGGAAAAGGATTTGGTATCTAACAACTAATTTTACTGAAGGCTTGAATGATGGAGGAAAAATAATCCCCATGACATTTTTTAAAGTAGTCAACCTTTTGGGA
>NW_007731671.1:1616-3496 GCF_000696425.1 Galeopterus variegatus
CTTGAATGATGGAGGAAAAATAATCCCCATGACATTTTTTAAAGTAGTCAACCTTTTGGGAGAAAAGGCCTTGCTCTCTCCCAAAGCCCTGATCTCTTGAGAGCACTTGTTCCCCATGTGTCAATACCACAGGGGCAGGGACGTGGGGGCAACACTTCACCACCATCCCTCCTTTGCCTCCAGGGGACCCCCTTCTCATGAGGCTCCCACCATCCAGCTGGGCCAGTGTCTGCCTCATCTTCTCACTGTCGTCTTCCCGTCTCCCAGTCGCTTCTCCACGTATATCCGGAGCTGACCACTGGGTCCTGTGATCGCCTCTCTCTCCACGCCAGACCTTCCCAGCAGGCTGGACATCATCAGCACACGTGCTCCATCCGACTCGGACCTTATAGCTCCTTCCCCGCCCCAGCTCCACTGGCCTCCATCCACCTCTGCCATCCACTCCCCATCCTGGACCTCTTCATCCCACAGAACTGCTCCAATGTGGAAACACATTCAGGGCACCATGATCACCATACCACCTCTCCTTTATCCCACCACACAGGCTCTTCCACATCTCAGGGACCTTGGAGCCAGTTGAGCTTTCTGTGAGTCTCTTTGTGACTTGCCTTCATCCCTGACGATTCCAGGCATCATGCTCTTCCAAGCACCACCTTTATAATGTCCTCATCGCTCTCCTTACACCACAGTAGCTGATGAAGCACTTCTAAATAAACCCCTCAATGCCCCTAATCCTAACCCCCCATTCTCTCTTAAGCCCATTCCAGTCAGATTTTCACTCCCACCACTCCATTAAAAGTGCTGTCGCCAAGATTACCAAAGACCTCCATGCTGCTGAACCAGTTCTCAGTTCCCCTCTTAATTGACTTATGAGCAAAATGCCTTCCTCCTTGATATATTTTCTTTATCTGGCTTTCAGAACACCACTCTCTGTTCACTTCTCTCCTATACTGATTGCTGCATCTTGTCTCTTGCTAATTTTTCTTCTTCGCCCAACTTAATTTTGGAAAGCTCCAGGGCTCAGTCCTTGGTCTTCAACTCTATATGTTTACACTCACTCTCTCAATAACTTCACCCAGCCTCATGACTTTAAATAAAATTTGTATGCTGAAAATTCCAAAAATGTGTATGTCTCTAGCCCAGATGAATCTCCTAAACTCACACACGCATATCCAACAGCCTACTCGGCAAACATCTCAAATTCAGCATATCCAAAACTGAGTTCTGATCTTCACCCCAAAACATCTGAACCATCCTCAGTCTTCCCCAACTCAATTGGTTCTAACTCTATCTTTACAAATTTCCAGATCAAAACTCTCGGAGTAAAACAAAATTTCTCTCAACCCCCACATTCTAATTTCAAAATATATCCAATTCTGGTTATTGAGAAGCTCCAATCAAACAGACTCTTATGCAAGTAACAAAAATAAAAATATAACTGCGTAAAGGGACTGGAAAACAACCCAGAGCAGACAGATTCTCTAGGGGAGCAAACACTCGGAAGAGGGAATGAGTTTCCCATTTTTCATGGGTCTTATCCAAGTGAGGGNAGCAAACACTCGGAAGAGGGAATGAGTTTCCCATTTTTCATGGGTCTTATCCAAGTGAGGGCTCAAATGTGCAACATGTAGGGCAATTAAAAGTCCGATAGAAAACCCTTGGTCCTTCTGGCTTGAAGAACCAAAGGTGAGAGTTCAAGGCAACCAGGACAAGCAGGAAAGGTCTATCTCAGAGGTGGCATCTAGATGAGACCTCAGTGCTGAGGAGGGCCTAGCAGTCCCTATCTGATAGAAAATGAGGGGGGAAATATTGAAAAGGAGAGAACCAGAAAGGTGAAGCCCCAAATTCCAGGTGTAAACTCAACCCAAATCTCTGGCTAA
>NW_007731671.1:4231-27799 GCF_000696425.1 Galeopterus variegatus
GAGAACCAGAAAGGTGAAGCCCCAAATTCCAGGTGTAAACTCAACCCAAATCTCTGGCTAACGCTAAACTATGCATGAGAAGGGCAGATTCCAAGAGGCCCAGCTATGGCTAAGAGAATTGAACAGATATCTGAGTAGCCGCCTACCTCAGAGAAGACAGTTTGCAGTTTGTTCAGCCAAGTCAAGCGCCTGCCTAAAAAAATAATCACTCTTCAAAGGAGTATAATGGAACCCAGTATCTCCACAATATAACATTCACAATGGCCAGAATACAATCCAAAATTACTCAACAAAGAACCAGGAAAATATGACCCGTTTTCAAGAGAAAAGACATTTTTTAAAAAGACTAACTCTTTTGTATTTTTTAAATATTCATAACATATGAGGAAATATTAAAAATATACAGTTCCAGAATCTAATCTCATCTTCCCACTTCTACCGCCATTGCCCTGTTAAAGTCACCATCATCTCATGCTGGGAAGACTGCTCTAGCCTCCAGGCAGATCTCCCTATTTCCACCTTTGCCCCACTAGGATCTACTCCCAACACAGCACCCAGGGAAATCCTCTCAGAACATGCAGATCATACCAGCCCTCTGCTTAAAACCCTCTAATGGCTACCATCTCACTCAGAGAAAAATCTGAAGCCCTTACACGGGCAAATATGACCTTATATGTGCTGGCCCCTGTTCCTTTTTAACCTCTTCTTTTATATCTCTCCCCTTCATTCACTGTGTCCCAGCGACATCAGCCTCCTTGCTGTTCAAACACTCTGGCCACACCCTCACCCTAATGTCTATTATTCATTCTGCCTGGACACTCTTCCCCCAGATATCTACTTCGTTAGCTCTCTCTTCTCATCCAAGTTTTTGCTTAGATTTTACCTTCTCTGATCCTTCCACCCCTGCCAAATGCTGCAACCCACTTCCACCTGCACCCTCACCACCTCCAAATCCCCTCAGCTGCTCTAATAATATCTACTTGGTTAGCTCTCTCTTCTCATCCAAGTTTTTGCTTAGATTTTACCTTCTCTGATCCTTCCACCCCTGCCGAATGCTGCAACCCACTTCCACCTGCACCCTCACCACCTCCAAATCCCCTCAGCTGCTCTAATTCTTCCTTTTGTCTATATGACTTATCACTTTCTGCTATGGTTTGAATGTCTCCTCCAAAACTCATGTTGAAATATAATTGCCATTGTAACAGTATTAAAAGGTGGGTCCTTTAAGAGGTGACTAGGTCATGAGGTCTCTGCCCTCACAAATGGATAATCCTATTAACTCAGGAGTGGGCTAGTTATTGTGAGAGTGGGTTCCTGATGAAAAGGATGAATTGGGCCCAATTTTCTCTGTCTTGCATTCTCTCCCGTGTGATTCCTTCCATCACGGGATGACCCTTGCCAGATGCCAGCACCATGATCCCAGCCTCCAGAACCATAAGCCAAATAAACTTCTGTTCTCCATAAATTAGCCACTCTGTTGTATTCTGGTATAGCAGCAGAAAACAGACTAAGACACCTTCTAACATACCATACAATTTTCCACATTTTATGCTAATTATTTATTGTGGGTCTTCCTGGCTGAATTATAAGCTCCAAAGACAGTACCTAGTCCAGCGCCTGTTTTATAGCAGGTACTCAATAACTACATAAATGAAAGAAAACATTAAATGCTGCTAGAGAAAAATCATATTTGTGAGGACTGATACCACCAAAATCATGGTCAGGCTAAGTACACGCCACCTTCTCCCCTCCTTTGCAAGGACCCATTGAAATGTCAAAAAGATATTTTAAAAGACAAAAAATTTTAAAAAGCAGCCCTGAAAACACAAAAAATGAGTCTGCAGCTAATCAGATAGTTGGAGGGAACTCTGGAAATAAGATACAGATGGGACTGGATTGACGGTTAAACAAAGCAGGTGGCCAACAAACACATACCCAGAACTTTCTATAATTAGGCACTGTTCTAAGTGTTGGGGTATGGCTGTCCACGAATGTCCAACTCTCAAGGAGTGTGGGGAAGGTGGGAAGAAAATAAAGAGGGAGAAAATCAATATTGTTTCATATAGATAATTCCTATAAAGAAAATAACAGCTGGTAATTCGATAAAATACTTAAGGGGTTGGATCCTGGTGATTAGAGGAAAGAGTAGAAAGTGAGATTTACAGGGCAGACAAGGGCTGGATCACATTTGAAACCTTGTGAGAAGGTTGGATTTTATTCTAGTTGCAAAGGGAAGCCAGTGATGAGACAGAGAAGTGACATGATCAGATACAGATTGTTAAAAGATCTCTCTGGTTTCCAAACATAGGACGGGTTGAAGAAGGCAAGAGTGGGAACCAAGAGATGCGTTAGAAGACAGTTAAAGTAATCCAGGCAAACGAAGACAACGGCTGGCACAAGGGCAGAGCCCTGAGGATGCAAGAAGTAGTCTGGATTTTGAATATGTGTGGAGGTACCACCAACAGGAACTGCTGATACACTGGATGCACGGTGGAGAATACTAAGCTTTTGGCCTGACCGACCAATGGAGGGTGATGCCACTCACTGAAATGCAAATGACATGGGTAGCCTCAAACACACATACCAACCGGTCTGCCGAAGTTGTGCAGGGTGCTCTCCCCAATAAGTCTTTACAGAGTCTAAGACGTGGGGTTTATAAACTGGCAGTTCTCTCTGTAAGAAACATTGGTATAAACCAGGCAGCATTAGAGTCTGCAGTTAGCAAGAAAGAAAAATTACAGTCCAATATCCGTCATGAACATACACGCAAAAGATCTACACAAATATAAGCAAATCAAATTCAATGACAGATAAAAAGGATGAGACATCACTATTAAGTAGGGTTTATTCTAAGACTACAAAGTTGGTTTAACATTCTAAATTCAATGAAAATAATGCACTACATTATTAAATTATATAATCATCTCAATAGATGCAGAAAAAGCATTTAATAAAATTCAATACTCATTCATAATGAAAATGGGAATAGTAGAGAACTTCTTTAAACTAAGAGTAGTGACCAAAGGAGAGCAACCATCAATATTAAATGGTGAAATACTGAAATACTTCTGCCTAAGATTGGGAACGAAACAAGATTGCCCACTATTACTTTTATACAACATTGTACTAGAGGTCTTAGATAGTGTAACAAGGCAAGGAAAAAGGTTTAAGGATAGCAAAAGAAAAAAAAAACTGCCATTATTCGAGACATGTTCAAATATTAGAAACTGAAAAGAATGTACAGCTAAGCAAATTACAGGTCACTGTATCAATATACAGAAACTGATTGTGCCAGCAAAAAAACACATAGAAAATTAAATCTAAAAATGATATAATTTATGATAGCATCAGAAAACAAAGCATCTAGGAATAAAGGTAAGAAAGGTGTCGCAAAATCTATACACACAAAATAAGGCAAAACCGTATCAATGGAAATTAAAGAAGACCTAAAGGAAAGAAGGAAATAATGAAGGAAAGAAGAAAGAAAGTAATTGAGAAGGAAGGGAGGAGGTGGGGGTGGAGAAGGAGAAAGACCTAAACAAATAGTAGGATACACTGAATTCATGAATTTGAAGAGTTAATATATAAAATCTTGTGAAACTGAGCTACAGATCAATGAAATTCCAATAAAATTTCAGAGGTTGTTTTTTTTTAATGTGTGCACAAACTAACAACTGGATTCTAAAATTCATAAGAGAATGATAAAGGCCAAGAATAATCAAGACACTCTTAAAGAAAAACAGAAGTGGAGGACTTACACTACAGATACCAAGAGTTATTACAAAGCTACAGGAACCAAGGCAATGTGGTACTGGTGCAATGACAGGCAGATAGAGCAGCGGAACAGAACGCAGAATCTAGAAACAGATCCATACCTATGCAGTCACTGCGTTTGTGGCAAAAGAGACACATGGTACAATGGAAAAGATGGCCTTTTCAAGAAATGAAGCTGAGTCAACTGAATATTCATTTGGGAAAAATGAATCATAACCACCCCACACCATTAACAAAAATCAATTCTAGGTGAATTGAAGATCAACTCATGAAAGGGAAACAATAAAACTTCCAGGGAAAAGCACAGGATAATATCTTCATGGTTGTGAGGCAGGCAGAGATGTCTTAAGGGCAAGACAAGAGAAATGATAAGGGACTCATTTCCTAAGTATATAAAGAACTCGTATAGACCAGTAAGAAAAAGATTGAATAATACACAATCTGATAGAAACTGGGCAACAGACTTGAGCAAGCACTTCACAAAAAAAGCTTCTCAAGTGGCCCTGAAACATATGGGACATTTCCAAACTCATTGGGCATTAGGGAAATGCAAATTAAAACACCTGTGAAATACAAATATGTACCCACCAGGATGACTAAATTAAAAAGACTGATTCTACCAAGTGCTGGTGAAGATGTGGAGCAACTGGATCTGAAATGCATCCCTGGTGGGAATCTGATACTATCTACCATGGCTGAATATCACACATTCAATGGCTCAACAATCTACTCCTACTGAAATGTATACAACATGTACCTTAAAACATGTACAAGAATGTTTATAGCAATTCTATTTTTTTTTTTTTTACCGTTAAAGGGATCACAACCCTCAGTACAGTGTGGTCTGCACCACGCTCCACCAGTGAACACACCAGCCATCCCTATATAGGATCCAAACCCGCAGCCTTGACACTACCAGCACCGCACTCTCCCAAGTGAGCCACGTGGCCAGCCCTAGCAATTCTATTTTTAATAGCCAAAACCTGGAAACAACTTTGACAGTAGAATTATTAAATAAATTATGATATATTCCTATAATGGAATAATATTTAGAAATGCAGATAAACAAATAATCGCTACACACAACAACATGGGTGAATTTCACAAACATAATGTTAGGGGAAAGAAACCACTCTATGGATATGTTTTCTTTGCAAAAAATATATCGAGTTTTACATTTATAATTTGTGTTCTTTTTTGTACTGGCATACAAAGTTTACTTTAAATTAAAATGAATATTTAATCCATAACTAAATAGCTCATCAATCTGATTAAAGAAAAAACAGAGAATAAAAACTTGTTAGAAATTTAAAATATTGAAAAAGCATTCAGTGGACCATTTGAATAACAGAATGAGCTTAGCTAAAACCTAGGTGGTGGTCTAGAACAGAGATCAGCAAACTTTTTCTGTAAAGGGCCAGATAGTTAATATTTTAGTCATTGTGTGTCATACAGTCTCTGTCACAACTAGCCATTGTAGCAATCATAGACAACATGTAAATGAATGGGTTGTTTTAATAAAATTTTATTCTTTCAATAAAACTTTATTTATGAGCACTGAAATTTGAATTTCATATAATTTTCACCTGTCATGAAACATTGTTATTCTTTTTTTTCAACCATTTAAAGACATAAAATTAATTCTTAGTTCAAGGGTCATACAAAAACAAGAAGTGAACCAGATTTGCCCTGCAAGCTATAGTTTGCTGACCCTGGTCTAGAAGATCTAGCCAAGGAAACCTCACATAATCTATAGCAAAGACAAACAAAAAATCAGAAAAGATGAAGAAACAAGTATGATAGACTCAGGAGGTAAAATATTAGTCTAGGTAGAATTCCAGAAACAGACGGAAAAGAGCAATTAAAGGTTAAGTCAAGGTGAAAAGATTCAGACTAAGAGGGCTGTATTAGTCTGTTTTGTGTTACTTATAACAAAATACATGGAACTGGGTGATTTATAAAGAAAAATGACATTTATTGCTTACAGTTTCTGAGGCTGGGAAGTCCACAGTCCATCTGGTGGTGGCAACGGTGACTCGGGTCTCACATTGCAAGACAATGGAAGCAGAGAGAGCAGGGAGAGAGAAAGACTCTTCTCTTCTTTTAAAGCCCTCAGAACCATGCCACTGACCACCATTTTTAATCCATTCACTACTGCACGGTCCTACAATCCAATCACCTCTTCATGACTCCACCTTACAATTACCACAATAGGATTTCCCACCCTCTAAACAGTCACAGTGGGGGCTAAGTTTCTAATACCTAAAACTTGGGGGACACAATTCAAGTTTCATTGAGTTTTGGGGGAACATAATTCAATTCACTACAAGGACCCACTGAGTGCCCAGGGGCATAAATGAAAGAAGGGCCACACCTAGATATTTTTGTTGACATTTTAGAATTCCAAAGACAAAGAAGAAATTTCAAAGTGTTGCAGAGAGAAAAAAGGCATTTTACCTGGATAGGCTTGAGAGTCGGACTGAACTCGGACTTCTCTTGAGACACACTAAATGTCGGAAGACGATGGAACAGTGCCTCGAAGTTCCATAGGAAAGTGCTTTTGATCCAATAAGTCTACATAGCCTAGTCTAACTTTCAGTGAAATATGGTGACACATAAATATAGCTTTGGACATGCAAGGAATCAACACTATGGCCTATAGAAAATGAAGATCTCGAGGAAGCTTTCCTGAGAATCAGGATAGGATGTTAGTCAAGTGCACTGCTATGATCCAGACAGGTAGGACTGCAGACAGGTTCACTGCTTGCCCTACAACCATTTCTCCCCACTCCCTTTGCTAACAAACCCCAAATTTCTTCAGGCAATGTGCTTTAGGCAGGCAGCTCAGAAGGCTAAATATTAAGTAGTCTAAACCATTCTTCCGTTCTCTTTGCCACTGATCTTTTAGGGCAGGCATAGGATGAAATTCTGCCTATGAGATATTAGGGGAAACTTCTAGAAAGCTCCTGAGCAAGATTTTCCTTGCATTGTTGTATCTGCCCAAGAAGCTGAGAGCTGGGACACCTACCTGTACCGTCAGGGAACAAGCCTGAGAACAATAAACAACATGAGGATTATGACTGAGTGGAAAAAATAGAAAGTACCTGGGTCCTGATAGTGTCTGAGCTGCTTCATTAACCACCCTCAACCACTCTACCTCCAGAATTCTGGGTACATGAGATAATAACTTTTCCTTGTTTAAGTCCCTTCTAGATGGATTTTCTGTTATTTCCAACCAAAAGCATCCAATCGATGTAAGTAATGAAATAAGACTGGGTGGCATTTACTCACCTACACATTTGTAAAACAATGTCTCTGTGACCTAAACGAGGCCCACAGAAAGACCCTAAAAGTGGTGAGGGGACTCTGGGGCTACAAACGAAGACAGGCTACACATTTGGGGCCTCTTTGGTCTAGAAAGGAAAAATCAGATAGTAGATATGGTCAAAATCCATTAAGGAAAAACATCATTGATCCTTACAGGAGCCACTCATTCTTAGGATCTGCAAATCTGGAATAAGGTAGCAGGTGCCAGTCCATTGTCATGAGACTACTGGCCCAGGCAATTCAGTATCCACTGTGTGTATAGATACGTGGCTCAACTCAAAGCCATTTCCTCAAGGGTCTTCTAGTGACAGCTGAAGTCATTAAAAGAATTCTCAGTGATGCTCCTTGAGGATTCAGCAGAGTTGTCAAGAGAAGGTGTGACTTGGTGGCCATCACGTCCACCAAAGTGGAGTTATTTGTATTTATGCACCAACAATGTGGTGACTCTCAACCCTGGAGGCATCCTGGAGTCACTTGGAAATGTTTATTTAATTTGTCTAGAGTAGGACCTGGGCAAAGGTTTTTATTAATGGCTCATCAGGTGTTAACAGTATTTTCACAAGAGAAAACCCCTTTGCTAGGAAATAGGTCGTGTGAGTTAAATGTGTGGGCAGAGGTACGCTGTGGTGAGGTATTACTGAAGGTCCGCGTCCTTTCAAATCCCTATAGTGGCCTTGGTGGGAGATCAGATCCGAGGTCTGTTTGGTTGTGAAGCCCACGGGCTCGGCAAGTAGGATGTGCTTCCTCTTTGCGGCCTCCTCAAACTTTCTCTGGTTTGTTATTACTGCTGTCATCGATATTTTATTTGGATTTGGAAGTAACCCAAAAAAGTCAGGCATAGCTGAGAAATATAAGCAGTCCTCATCTTAGGAACAATCTGTTTTCCAAGATTTCCTTTGTAGGTTGGCCACTTGCTGCATGTAAAGGATCAGTTGGTGAAGGACTGCTCTTTTGATTTTGTTTTTGTTTTGTTCTTGATCACTTTTTCTGCTCCTTACGACCTGGCCGTGGAGCTGGCTGCCCACACCCAGATGGTCCTTCATCACACATTGTCCAGGTCACTCAGGGCTGCACTGGAGGCACCTTCTACCCGCTCTCGGGAGCTAACTATGTGCACCTCTCCCCAACGCTGCATTTGGTGACATTGCACCGGGAGCCTGAAATTGGCCATGGCGGAAGTATTTACAGCAGGAAATCAGCAACTACTGCAAACCAGGGCTTTCCCCGCAGAGAACCCACGGTCAGACACTCACCGGCACACCTCTGAGTTCACATCTTCACGCTCCGGGAAGCACACAGGGCAGATGAGGAGGACGCTCGCTGTCCCCAGAGAGGAACTGACTGTGTGCATGATCTTCCCTCTCTCCAGTCACCCTTCGACATGATAGTTAACAACAACGATGAAAGGCATAAAAGTCTGTGATAATGAAGGGAGCAGATGAGAGGTGGACCATGAGACAGTCGTGCGTGGGACACCTCTCGGGCACCGCTTCAGAACTTCTCCCCTCTTGTTCCGGCCACACAGCTCTGGGAGGGCTTCAGCTGACCTCCAGCAGGCAGGACCTGACCGAGCCTTGCCCCCTGCCTGGGTCTTCCCTTAAGGTTGAAGCGTGGGTTGCTGCAGGACCCTGCTGGGCTCCCACACCCTCATACCCTGCAAGTGTGGGGAGGTCGATGTCCCAGGGGGTAGACTTTTGACTAATGGGAGACAGGGGCTGCTGTGGCCATCAGTGGAAGGGCCCGCGAGGTCAGGCGATCTGCTGTGTTTAACTGGCCAGCGCATCCCTGCCTGGCTCTCCCTGCTCCTCTTTGCCAGTCCCCTGGTCCGACACTTCTCCCACCTGACATTGTACTTCCTAATAAGGGGGTCGTTCATTGAACTTTGCCTCTGCTTAGCCCAGATCAGGATGAAATTTATGGAGGCAAGAGAACAGATGGCAAGGTGGCAACTGCTGGGACACTGCTGAGGGGTGACAGCCCAGAGCAACAGCAGGAAAGAACTAGGGCCCCGGGGGGAAGGCCTGGTCTACCCTTGAGGATCCTGGATGCCCAAGAACAAGAAACACTGCAGGACAGAGGGTGGGACAGAAAATTAAGCAGAAGAAAAAGATCAGGGAATTTAGTGCAGTCTGTAGTTTTGACTAAGGATCAATAATCTGCTCCAGGCAACTCTAGAAATAAATATGTGGTTAAACAAGACCAAAAGAGATTAACCTATGCTATAAAAGACATTCCCCAAAACAGCTAGCCAGAACTCTTCTAAAGGATAATACGGTAGGGGAAAAATCTAGATTTAAACAACCTGAAAAGGAATGACACTATATCACAATGCATGAGCTGTGACTGGATCCTAGGTCCAAAAAAGAAAGCCAGTGAACAGATAGACGGCATTGGGACAACTGGGGAAAGCTGAATGCTAAAGATACAAGCATGCACATATATGTACACACTGACATGTGTACACTACACGGGTAAGGGGGTTGACTCTTTTACAAGCATAGTATCATTTTAATTTGAAACTCTCTGATGGGTGTAAGTGATATCCCATTGTACTTTAATTTGCAATTCCTTTGCCACTAATAAGTTTAAGGCTCTTTTCATGTTTCCTGGCCTTTCTGGCTTGTGCTTTCATGAATTGCCTATCCACATCCTTTATCCATTTTTTTGTTAGGTTGCTTCTATGTCTTTTAATTGTCTGTCTGCAAGAGCTCTTTGTATATAATAGACGGACATAAACTTTGTCATCTCTATTAAATATTTATTCAAATCCATTGCTTCATTTTGTTTATAATATCGTTCACCCTACAAAGTGTTTTATTTCTATAAATGCAAGTATATCTGTCTATTCTTTGAAAGCTTCTGAATTGTCAGTCTGGTAGAGGTTTCCCCACTTCTAAATGATGCATGGAGTCTGCTACGCTTTGCTTCTCGTATTTAATTCTACAAGATGGCTGTAATTTGTTCTTGAGTAAGATACAGACAGGAATTCACTTTTTTCTTCTTTTAGATGTATGATGAATTGGGCCAGCAAAATTTGTTAAATAATTCCTTCCTTCCTCACCAAAGTAAACCACTACTTTTGTCTTATGTTAAATTCCCTCTTGGCTCTAATTTCAGACTTACTATTCTGTTTCTCTCATCTGTTTGCTGAGTCTTACACAAATACCTTGTTGATTTTACTGCAGTACCTTGACAGTGTGATCGAAGACCAGATAAGACAAGTTTTCCCTCATCAGGCTTCTATCTCATATATTCTTGGCTACTCTCTCAAATTTATTTCTCTATAGAATTAAGAATATTTATCCAACTCATAAGAAAACTACTTAGTTTTTCATTAAATTTATACAGTAATTTATAATTTATATATCATTAATATGTTTTATAATGTAAAGCCTTTTCATCCAAAATCAAAGTAGATCTTTCCTTTTGTTTAACTCTTCCACGTCTTTCAATAAAATTTTATAGTTTTTTTAGGTCAAGTGCCTTTTTTATTAGATTTATTTGTAAGTATTTTACAGGTTTTGCTATTATTGTCAATTAAATGTTCTTCACATTTTATTCCAAGGTGCTTATTGCTAGAAGAGAGAAAAGCTATTTCGGGGGTATGTTTACTTTAAAATCATCCACCTTCCCAAATTTCCATTAAAATATGGTAATTTTTTTTTAACCAGAGAGTTCTTTGTTTTCTAGGCATATTAGAATATCATCAGGAAAGACCAAGAGTTTTTACCATTTTTCCAGTGTTTATGCAGTTTATTTAATTTTTTGTTTTATTATATTTGCTAAAATCTCTGTGACAAAATCAAGCAATAATAGTATTAGCAGACATTCCCATAGTTTCTGATTTTAATTGAAATGATTTTAGATTTTACCTTTTAGAGTAATATGTACTCTTGGTGTTGGTAAACAGTCTTTATTTTATTTAAGTAGCAGCCTATTTTGCTTAGAATTTTTCATGTAAATGTCTGCTGGCTTTTATCAAGTAACTTTTTAAGTATCTATTGATATAGTCATGTGGTTTTTCTCTTTTAATTTTTGATGTGATGATAGAGTAAAACATTTCCTGAAATTGAACCACCATTATTCCTAGAATAAAACTTATATGGGCATAGGGTACAATTTTTTGTTACATCTATGTATTCTATTTGCTAATCTTTCATTTAACGTTTTTGCAACTGCATTTATAAGTAAAATTGGTTTAAAGTTTTGTTGTTATCTTTGCTGTGGTATATCAGATTTAGCCAATAGTTATTTTGTCTTATTCTAAAGCTTGGATTGAATAACGTTGGAATTATTTGTTCTTTAGCAACTAGATAAAACTCAGCTTGACCCTTCTGGCCTTGCTGTTGTTTTCAGTGACAGATCTTTAAACACTTTTTCAATCTCTGTGGTAATCGGTCCTTTCAGGTTTTCATTTCTTCTTTGGTCAGTTTTAGTATGTATTTTATTAAGAAACCCATTTCCTTTTGTGTTTGTATACAGTCGCATATAGTTTCTATTATAATACTTTAAATTTCTTTATCTGAGATTACATTCATCCCTCAGCATCTGTGGGGGGTTGGTTCCAGGACCTCCCACAATACCAAAATCCATGGATGTCCAAGTCTTTTGTTTAAAATGAGATAGTGGTTGCATTTAACCTATGCACATCCTGCCTTTAAATCATCTCTAGGTTACTCATAACATATAATACAATGTAAGTGCTATGTGAACAGGTGTTATACTACAGTGTTCTTATTTGTATATAGTTTCTTTGAATTGTTATTTTTTATTGTTGCTTTTTTTTCTGAATATTTTTTACCTGCAGTGATTGAATCCACAGACGCAGAACCATGGATATGGAGGGCTGACTGTAGAACTTCATTCTCATCCCTATTCTTAGATATTTTGTTTCATTTTATCTTTAATTAGGATGATATGGGATTTGCCTATTTCAATGGTATTTTCAATGGACAGTTGGATTTATCCTTTCTTTCTACTGATTTTTGTTTTCTATCACATTAATTTTAGGTTTTTATCTTTATTAATTCTTTCCTTGTTTCTTTCATTCTTTTTTCCAGTTTCTTAAAATGAATATTTAATACTTTTTAAAAATAATAACTTTACGGGCCGGCCTGGTGGCGCACTGCTACAGTGCACCACTTGGGAGCGCAGCGGCGCTCCTGCCAAGGGTTCGGATCCCACATACAGACCGGCTGCTCACTGGCTGAGCGAGGTGCAGATGCAACACCGAGGGTTGTGATCCCGTTGCCGGTCACGAAAAAAGACAAAAAGAAAAAAAAATTTTTTTTTAAATAATAATAATAACTTTACAGGGGATTTGACCTTGATACTTTTACATGCTCATTTTTACGGGACATTAGTTCTCCTGAACTTTTCGAATGGAGAAGGGTTCACGAACTTTCCTAACTTTGCAGAGCTACCTCTTCTGCTGTTTCCATGTGGTGCCCCAAAATACTGTGGCTTGTTTTCTGGACTTTCCTGCCTCTGTTCCTCTCCTGGTGTTTGACCTGGGTCTTCTCTTCCCTTCTTTTTCTTGTTCCTATCCTGCTCAATATTTATCATATTACCAGCATTTTCTCCTTAATATGGAGTCCCTCAGTTCTTACTGCCACAGCTCCTTGCACTTGCCATTAGAGAGGACGAGACCCCTCTCAGTTTCAAATGCTATTTTCCACTTTCCCTCCTTGCCTTCCAGTGAGCGCCTGCTGGTATTTTGGGGTTCTTCTGTACTCATTAAATTACTGGATTCATTAAATTTCACCCCATTTCCTCCTTCCTCTTCCTCCTTCACAGATACCAATAACAAGCAAGTCTTATGGTTCTTGGGGGTATTTTCCTCTACCCACTTGTATTTTGGGGTAGACAGGGAAAATCTAGTGCTATCTAGTTTTGTTGTAAATGTTGCCCATGGGTTTGGGATTTTTCTGTATAGTTTATTCCCGGGATTTTATGTTGATTTTAAAAGACTGGGGCTGGCCTGGTGGCGCACTGCTACAGTGCGCCGCTTGGGAAGCGCGGCGGCGCTCCTGCCGAGGGTTCGGATCCCACATACAGACCGGCTGCTCACTGGCTGAGCGAGGTGCGGGCGCAACACCGAGGGTTGTGATCCCGTTGCCGGTCCCAGTCCGGTACGGGCGCGACACTGAGGGTTGCGATCCATTGCCGGTCACGAAAAAAAAAGACAAAAAGGAAAAAAAAAAAAGACTGAAAAATCATGCTGCATTCACAAGTTTATACTGATAAAAAATGAATAAATAAATGAATGCATTAATGGGAGAGAATATAGAAAGATCCCATGCAGGAGAATTCCAAATAGTTTATGCTGACACCCCACGTTCAAGGAGGTTGAGCATAATTTTCCACTCCTTAAGTGTGGGCTGTACCTAATGACTTCTCCCCAAAGGGTCCAGTGAGAGCGGCAGGGAGGTAATTTCACAGTGCAGACACCTGACAAAGACTGCCCCAGCCTGGTGATCAAGGTCAACTTCAACAGTGATAAGCCATGTTCATAGTATGTACCCTTGATATGATGTAATGAGAATGGCGCTTTATCTCTGTGCTCTTCCCAAAAACCCACAGTCCCATCTAATCATGAGAAAAACATCAGACAAATTCCAGTAGAAGGGCACCATACAGCACACCCACGAGAATGCCTCAAAACTGTCAAGGTCATCGAAAACAAGGAAAGTCAGAGAAATAGTCACAGCCTAGAGGAGCCTAAGGAGACATGATAACTTAAATGAAATGTGGTTTCCAGAATGGTATCGGAAAATTACATTAAAACTAGGGAATCTAGACTTTAGCTAATAATATTGTTTCAATATCAGTTCATAAATAGTGACTAATGTACTATAATAATGTCAAATGTTAATAATAGTGGAAACTGGGTGTGGAGTATATGGGAATTCTCTGCACTAGCTTCACAGTTTTTGTGTAAATCTAAAACTCTCCTAAATACATTCTGGTGTTCTAGGCTGACTAGGGCTAATAATATTATATTGCGTGTTTCTAAATGGCTAGAAAAGAGGATGTTGAATGTAATTACCACAAAGAAAAGATAAATGTTCAGGGGATGGTTATGCTTCCTATCCTAAGTGAATCATCACATAACATACGCATGTATTGAAGCAGCACACTCTACCCCACAAATATGTAGAATTAAACATTAATTTTAAAAATGAATAAAATAAAACTATTCTAAAATAGAAAGGTTGTCTTTTTTAAGTCCAGGGGCAGAGGAAAGGTGCGACTGTATATGAAAGTCATCGTTCAAATATGAAGAAAAATAAAATGTGACATGATTTTAAGCAATCATTTTGGAATGCAAAAATGGAGAATCCATTTGATTCATCCTCTTTCAAGTGGCCCAGGAAAAGTGGCATTGGAACCATAGGAAAGGAAATAACACAAGATTTCATTCTTTTGGGAAAAACATTTGCAAATATCATATTAATGCAAATGCTGCTTATTGCTTTTAATCCCACAGAACTTGTTTGTAGACAAAACAGAATAAAGTGTTAGCATTCTTTGCAAGGTAAAAGTAAACACACAACTTAGAAAAGGTGGAAAGTGGATGGAGAGAATAGAGGTGGTGGGAAGGAAAGGGACACTAACACCTACAGAGGAAAAAGTAAAGAGCACTGTCTCTAGTGATGCAACAAGAAATAGGGAACTCTGTGGGTTTTTTATATTTTAACAGCTTTCTTGAGGTACAATTTACACATCATGAAACTTGCTCTTTATGTGTGATCACTAGTGAGCTTACAGGGCTGTGCGAGCATCACTACAACCCAGTGTTAGAACATTTCCACCGCCTCAGAAAAATCCTTCAGACCCATTTACAGTTACTTCCTATTCCCACCCCCAGCTTCTGGCAACCACTATTTCTGTCTCTATTGATTTGCCTTTTCTGGACATTTCACATAAATGAAATCATACAAAAAGTAGTCTTCTGTGTCTGGCTTCTTCCACGTAGCACAATGTTTTCAGGGTTCATCCGTGTTGTGGCATGTGTCAGTACTTCATTCTTTTTTATTGGTGAATAATATTTTTGTATGAACATGCTACATGGTATTTACCTGCTCTTCAGTTGATAGGCATTTGGGTTGTTTCCACTTTGGGGCTTTTCTAAACAATGCTGCTGTGAACATTCTCATACAAGCCTTTCTGTGGACATGTGGGTTTGTTTCCCTTGGAGTAGAATTACTGGGTCGCATGGTAAATTTATGTTTAACTTTTAAGAAACTGCCAGACTGTAGATAATTAAGTACATTTTTATAGGCACAAACTTAAAAAACCTAAAAATAGTGATTAGTGATATAATTACATGATGAAGTGGGAGTATGAAGTTAAGAGATGATGGTTTTTTGTTGTTGGTTTGTTTGGCCAGCTGGCCAGTACAGGGGTCCAAATCCTTGACCTTGGTGTTATAACACCACACTCTAACCAACTGAGCCAGCCCAAGAACTGGTGGTTTAGTAGTAAAGCGATTACCTTGAGGAGCAGGATTGAGGAGGAGGGGTTGGTGAGGCCAAGGGACCCATCACGAGCCCTTCTGTACAACTTTGCCATCAAACCATGTGCACGTGTTACTTTGATCTGAAAATGTTTTGGTAGAAGATGAACCGTGAGTGTGCACAGACCAGGAGGGAAGTTAAGAGGACTGTATGGGAGCAAGATCATGGATTGGGACACTCAGAGTGGAGATGACAAAAAGGACACAAATTCTGGTGATCTTTAGGAATATTTGAAAAACCTGGGACTGTTGAGTATCAATCCGTGCCACTTATATTAGAATCGCACCCAGTCATTGCAGTTGCTCACGGTGAATAGGTAAAGTCAACACTAAGAAACCTTCACGCTCAGCTTTCTAGTGGCTTGGGTTAATTAGAATTCTTTAGAATGAGATAACTTGTCTGTCTGGCATGTATCATGTAGAATAACAGACTTTTCAATAGACTTCGTTTTTTACAAAAACAAAACACAGTATCATGTAGCATGTTTTCAGCCCAAGCAATGCATGTTTAAATTAAACTGGCTTAAACATGGCGTGTATTATCCTCACATATCAAGGATTTCGGGGGTAAGCAGTTTCCGGGGTTGGCTCGGTGGCTGCACAGGGTCATGGCGGTGGGACCCCCACACACACTCGAGATCCTCTTGGCCTTCCCCAAAGGGTCTTAGTACAGCCACAACAGCTCCAGGCTTCACCTTTTCACATGATAACAGCCAAAAGCAAGAAGAGGAGGTGAGGGGTTCTCCTCAGATTCCATCTCTCTTAGATTCTTGTCCAGAAGCCCCCTGGAGACCTGCCCTTACGTCCCACTGGCTAGGACGGGGTCTCGTGCCGATGCCTGTGCATCAAGGGAGGCCGGGAAAGCAAGTGGCCAGCATCTCTGCCTGTAGCAGGAGGCGGATTCTGCCGGCCGGGAGGAAGGAAACTAGCATTGGCTGATGGGTAGATGTATTCATCTGCTGGGGCTGCCATAACAAAATACCACGCACTGGGTGGCTAAAACAACAGGAATGTATTTTCCCATATTTCCAGAGACTAGAAGTCCAAGATCAAAGTGTCAGCAGGTTTAGTTTATCATGGGGCCTCTCTCGGCACAGGCATTCCTGGTATCTCTTCCTCTTCTTGTAAGGGCACCAGTCCTATTGGATTGGGGCCCCATCCTTATGACCTCATTTAACCTTAATTACCTCGTTAAAGACCCTATCTCCAAATACAGACACATTGGGGATTAAGGCACATATGAATTTGCAGGGACACAGTTCAGTCCATAACAGTAGACTACCAGGATTCTCTGCCCTAATCACCAGATTGTGAGATGATTTGGGCTATTGTTCCTCTCTGAATTATCCAGTCTTCATATATATATTTACATTTGTGCTTTTTTTATTATTTTCAGTTTATAAGAATGGAAATCTTGGTACAGTGCATTTCCCAAAGAGCCGAGTTCAGGCAGTGCTTCCGGCTTTCACCATCAGAGCTGGGAACTCTCTGCACTGTCTCCTCTATCCCAGAACACACTCTGCCCATCACTTAATATTGCTTACAAGGGTCTTGACTTTTAAGCAATGCGACATTTAGTGTGCATTTAAATGCCATCCATTACCATCAAATGGTGACATTTGCTTCATTTGTAATTCAGAAAAAGAAAACACATATCCAAATACAGCCAAGAGACACTCATATCAAAGATAATGGACCCAAACAATTGCCACCCCTTGTATTTCAAGCTTGGAGAACAGAACTAATAAAAGATTAAAGAGAAAGCCCAGGAGCCGCAGGAACAAGTTTGAGCGATCACTTGTCACTTGAGATTAGCACAGAAGTTATTTTAACAAGATATTACTTGCAGAATTTCCACCATAAATCTTTTATTAAGTCCAAGAATCTCAGTCAAGACATTTCCCATGCAGGATTGTCAGAAATAATGTTCCTTCCTAGCTTCCTTCAAAACCTGAGGATAAGAGATGCTAAGTGCCGAACCCACTGACCTTCACGTAAACCTAATATTAGTATTGATTTTCCTCTACTCAAAGAGGGGAAATATATTTGGGGGAAGCAGTCATTAACGAGCCTGTTTAGATAAGCCTGGGCAAAGCCACTGAGTCCTTATTTTGGAGTCTTGTTGGCGTGGCGCAGAAGCCCCTGCATGGGTGTACTAAGCCTCCACAACATTTCAATTGTTTTGCATCGTGCCTGGGCACAATAAAAAAAAGGGCAGCAGAGGCAGTCTAGTCAGAAGGCGAAAAATGCCGTGGAATTCCAGCTCCTCAGGAACCTGCGCAGGCTGCTCTGACCTTCCCGATTAGGCAGGATTTCTTATTCTTAGATTTCAGGAGAGAAGCCCTCGCTCCTCTGCTGTCCCTACTCTGGCGTCCCATCCAGCATTTTCTCCCCTGACATCTAATAAGCTGCTTTCTCCCACCGCAAGTGTCTAAATTTCTCCCCCCCCCCACACCCCAGTTGTTAAAAAAGACAAAGACTATCTTTCTACCATTTCTGGGCTCTCACTTCTGTTGTCCCACCGCAAGTGTCTAAATTTCTCCCCCCCGCCCCAGTTGTTAAAAAAGACAAAGACTATCTTTCTACCATTTCTGGGCTCTCACTTCTGTTGCATTGATCTATTTTTCTCTTCTTTACAATAAGTCTTGAAATTGGCTAGTGTCAGACCTCCAATTTTGTTCTTCAATACCGTGTTGGCTGTTCTGGGTCTTTGGTCTCTCCATACAGACTTCAGAATCAGTTTGTCGATATCCACAAAATAATTTGCTGGGATTTTGGTGTCCGTTGCAAGTGAAAAGTTCTCTCTGCCCCAGTTGTTTTTCTTTTTATTTGCATCCTTGTCCATTGTAAAAAGAAGAAGAAGAAAGAAAGAAAAAAATACTTTTGAAGAAAGTGCCAGCAGGACGCTCTATTGGCTGGATTTGGTACAACAAAGTCTGGGCTGGCGCTGAGTCCCCAGAGGTCATTGTGTGGCTGTCAGCTTCACTCTGAGAAAAGCTGGGCTCATTGTTTGTTATTGGTCAACTGCCAAGGTCATCTTATGCATTAAGATCACTCTCCTGGAATTTAAGACTAATTAAAATAAAAATCCATCAGTTTAGACAGGGGAATGCTTGAAATGGAGCAGAAACAAACACTTTCAGGAAATCATATGTGTAATATATACTTGATAAATTTATTCTCTAGGCCTTTGGCTTTAAAAAAATACTGCTAAATAGGTTGTAAATATTCCAACACATGCCAACTTTTTAGGTCTTCCCAAACCCTGTAAATTGGATAATTAAAATATATGGTATATTAAGCAAGGCGATCATAGGAGGGGGAAAGATTTTTAAAATAAACTAACAGACCAGGCGGGTAATAGGATGTTTATGTTATGCCACATAAAGTGATTTTGAAATATTTTAAATTTAGCAGTGCAGGTACTTATTGTGGATTGAAGTCCAACAAAAACAAACTTTATTATCAGCTATAATATTTATCTGAAATATGCCCTTTTTTTTTTCTGCCTGTTAGTGCTTGCCAATTCTAAAAGCAGATACACACGATTCTTACAGGTCTCTGCAATTCCTAAAACTCAAAACTAATGGAGAGTTTGAATTCTACTCTGTTACATTTTAATTTTTTAAATACAAAAACTTTTGTACCTGTCATATTCATAATAAACAGTTTCTCATACATTGATGGTGGGGTATAGACTGGAACAGTCTCTACGGAAGACAATTTGGTAATATCAATCAAAAACGTAAACGCACATACCCATCGACTTAACAGTTTTTTCTATAATGATTTATCCTAGAGATTCACTCACGCATGTGCAAAAACATGTATGTTGAGACACTGTTCATAATAGCAAACAACTGAAACGAAATACAATGTTCATCTGTAGGGGATTGGCTAAATAAATTATGGTGTATTTGTAAAATGGAGCACTATGCAACCTTTTTTTAAAAAGTGAAGGATCTCTATATGTAGAGATGTAATGATCAAGATATTCTGTCAAGATTAAAAAAATAAGTTACTGAAAAGTGCATATAGAGTGCTACCATTTGTGCAAAAAACTTAGACTCTCTCTCTGGGGAAATTCTTAAGAAACTGGTAACAGTTGTTGACTGTAGGGAGGGGATCTGGGTGAATGGTGGCGGGGGTGGAAAAGGGATGATCTTTTGTATCCTTGAGTTTGTATAACGTGCCCATTTTACCTGTGCAAAAATGAATCATTTGGCTAATAAGACAGTTTATTTTAATTAAATTTATAATAAATTTAATAATATAAAAATGTAAAAAGAAGGAAAAATAATTACCACCCATATTTCCAGCACCCAGTAGTAATCACTATTAATATTTTGCTATATTCACTCCCAGTTTTCTGTGCATGTTTATTACCTTTGAAGATTATACAAGGATGTCCAGTTAGTTTACTTGGTCAGAGCACAGTGTTATAACACCAAGCTCAATGATTCAGATCCCCATACTGGCCAGCCGCCAAAAAAAAGAAGAAGATTATACAACCCCTATGAACCCATTATCCTTTTAAAGAAATATATTAGAACATTCTGGATAAAGCTGAATTCCCTTGACCTTGAACCCATTCAGACACTCCCCCTACCTCCCCAAAGGAGACTTTCTACAGGTTGTGCTTATCCTTGCATCTCAGGTAGTACTTTTACAGACCTGTCCGTCTGTAGAAAACATTTCGTGCCTTTGAAAATTTACATAAATAGTATCATGGAATATTCCTCATTCTCCAACTTATTTTTTTTACTGCAACTATATCTTTTGAGGTCGTCTGTAGAAAACATTTCGTGCCTTTGAAAATTTACATAAATAATATCATGGAATATTCCTCATTCTCCAACTTATTTTTTTTACTGCAACTATATCTTTTGAGGTTCATCCATTTAATACATATAGATCTTGCTTGTGGCTTGCTTTTTCAGTATAATTTTCCATTACTAATTTATCACTAGATTTTAACGGCATCTTCTGGTTATCTTCACCTGAATGAGCTTAGACTAGCTCATTTTTTCAGCCCACATTTGTAGTGCACCTGCTACATGCAAAGCACCGTGGCGGTAGGAAGCTGTGGTTTCTGTCTTAAAAGAACTCAGAGCCTGGGGCGGAGGCCAGACATGGACCTTTCACACAAGGGGGAAGAAAACTGCCAGGGCAGAGGCTGGAGGTGCTGGGGGCTTCGGAGGAGGGCGTGATCACTTCCGAATGGAAATAATAATTACCACCACCACTATTTATTGAGGACATACAGTGTCCCAGACATTGTTCCATGTGGTTTATGTGGATTTTTGCACTTAACCTTTAGGACAATCATATGAGATGGGTGTTATTACTAGTCCTATTCTGTAGATACAGAAAATGAGCCTGAGACGTTTAAGTAACTTGTGCAGTCACATGGCTAATACATGGTAGACGATCTCTAGTCCTTTCAAGAACCTTACAAAGTAGGTATGATAATTCTTACGTTACAAGTGAAGAATCAGAGGTGCAAAAGTTAAAGAACCCCCCCAACTGAGTCACACAGCTAGTGTTCACACATCCCATCCCTGAGTCCCTGCTGCTTCCTGAGTTGTGCACAGACTCAACCTGGCACTGAAGGCTTGCGTTGATAACATTGGAGATGCCAAGACCTGCCCAGTGGTGGTCTGCAGGGGACATGGGACAAATGGTGTGCCCTGGTTTGGCCAGATGCAAGTCTCCATTCCACCTCCTGCCATCAGGTCCCATCATATTCCCTGCTCCCTGATGCCTGGACCCCGCCCCTTGTCCTTAAACTTTCTTTTGTGTCTTTATTCCCATGGCTTCTTCCCTTTGCCTTGAATTTCTCTTTCTCTGCCTGTAAGTTCCAGCTTCCGTATGTCTTTACTTTGAATGAAATTTTACAGGCTGTGCAGTACAAAACCTTTGTCTTCCCCTTATCTCTGCACACGCAGAGCCACCTTCCCGTCAGTCCACAGATGGCCTGCACAATCCCTGTGATTCCAGGGGCTGGCCTGGATGCCTCACACCCATCCTGGCCCTGAGTGGCTGCACCCCAACCTACCTTGTACCCCTAGCCATGCTGGTTGGCTCCAAGATGTATACTTGATTCAAATCAGGCCAATCTTTTCCCAAACTTTTCCTCTCTCCTTGGGATCAGAAGGTATAAGGATAATGTAAGAATAGCTGCTAGCTGCCATTTACCACATNTTGATAACATTGGAGATGCCAAGACCTGCCCAGTGGTGGTCTGCAGGGGACATGGGACAAATGGTGTGCCCTGGTTTGGCCAGATGCAAGTCTCCATTCCACCTCCTGCCATCAGGTCCCATCATATTCCCTGCTCCCTGATGCCTGGACCCCGCCCCTTGTCCTTAAACTTTCTTTTGTGTCTTTATTCCCATGGCTTCTTCCCTTTGCCTTGAATTTCTCTTTCTCTGCCTGTAAGTTCCAGCTTCCGTATGTCTTTACTTTGAATGAAATTTTACAGGCTGTGCAGTACAAAACCTTTGTCTTCCCCTTATCTCTGCACACGCAGAGCCACCTTCCCGTCAGTCCACAGATGGCCTGCACAATCCCTGTGATTCCAGGGGCTGGCCTGGATGCCTCACACCCATCCTGGCCCTGAGTGGCTGCACCCCAACCTACCTTGTACCCCTAGCCATGCTGGTTGGCTCCAAGATGTATACTTGATTCAAATCAGGCCAATCTTTTCCCAAACTTTTCCTCTCTTCTTGGGATCAGAAGGTATAAGGATAATGTAAGAATAGCTGCTAGCTGCCATTTACCACACGGAAAGAACTTGCTTGGGAATAAAAGCAGCTAGAGGCAAACAAGCTGAGAGATAGAAAGAGTGACAACTCTGATGACATTATTTGAACACCTGGATCCAGCCATTCCTGATCTCCCCTCAGGACTTCCCAGTTACACGTGCAAGTATATTCTCTTTTTTGGAGGTGTGTTTTATAAAGTAGTTTATACCTCAATATGCAAAATAGATATTTTATAAATTTAATTTTTATAACATGTCCTTATGAAACAGAAATAGCGAAGTTTTATAATAATCACACAAAAATTGAAACCAGGAGTTGTAGGTGAAAATTTCAATATCAGCATCAGTAATCAATTTTTTTCTGCATTTTTGGTTCTTCAAAATTAAAAGAATCTTCATGCAAACAGATTAGTTCCAAATGGTAACACTTTTAAGTAGCTTACATGAATACCTAAAGAAGCTCTCCTACCTGATTTCAGAAGCTTAAAAGAGGCATAGGTCAGTTGTGTGCCTAATTTGAACCATCAAAAGCACAATACAATTGTTTCCACCAGTGGTGTCCTGAACCAACTCGAAGCAGCTCGTGAGAGCTACAATTAAACTTTCAGGAATTTTGCACGCCAGTTCTTAAACCATTGTAGCTTGAAATTGGCCATGGCAAGAGTATTTACACCACGGAAATTAGCAAACACTAGAAAACAGGGTGGGCATTTTTCCTGAGAGAGCTGGTTGTTGAACATTTGCAAGCACACCACTGGCCATCATTTTTCCATTTTTATTACAATGTTATAGAATAAAGTGTACAAATCTTAAGCGTTCTCTCAATACACTTTTACATATATATGCACCTAAATAGCCATCACCCTAATCACTCTGATCGAGAATTGAATGCTTACAATACCCTAGAACACCCCTTCATGCCTCCCTATGAGCCATGACTCACACACACATGTGCACATGCATATGATCACTGTTCTGACATCTTTTGTTATAGATTGGTTTGGTTTGTTCTTAAGCATTTTACAAATTGACTCATGGCATATTCTCTTTCACACCTGGCTTTTTTCATTCTTTGTTATGTCTGTGAGATTCATCCATGTTGTTGACTATAAAAGAAGCTTATTCTGGGCCGGCCCGGTGGCGCACTGGATAAGTGCGCCGCTTGGGAAGTGCGGCGGCGCTC
>NW_007731671.1:29067-30582 GCF_000696425.1 Galeopterus variegatus
GTACGGGGGCAACACTGAGGGTTGCAATCCGTTGCCGGACCCGGAAAAAGACAAAAGACAAAAAAAAAAGAAGCTTATTCTTTTTTTTATTTCTGTGGAATATTCCATTGAATGAATATACCAAAATGTATTTATCCATTCTACTTTTGCTGGACATTTGGGTTGTTTCCAGTTTTTAAATAAAGCTGTTGTGAACATTTTTGTACATTCTTTTGGATACACTTTTGCCTCTTGGGTATATAACCAGGAATCTCACTGCTGGGTAGTAGGATGCATGTTTGCTTAGCTTTAGTAGATACTACCGAACAGTTCCCCAAAAAGACTATACAAATTTACTCTCCCACCAGCAATATATGAGCATTCTAGTTGTCCCACATCCTCACCACCACTTGGCATTAATAGTCTTCTCTTTCAGTCATTCTGGAGAGTGTGCAATGGTGTAATTTGCATTTCCTGCTGATCACCTCTTCACATGTTTATCTGCAATTGGAATAGCCTCTTTTTGTGAAGTGCCTGCTCAATTCTTTTGCCTATTTTTTACTGGGTTGTCATTTCCTTATTGAATTGTGAGGGCTCTTTATATATTCTGGATACAAGTTCTTTGTCAGATACATGTGTTACAAATGTCCTCTCCAGTCTTTGGTTTGCTGTTTTTCATTCTCTTAATATTTGTATTTCAATGAGCAGAAGTTCCTAATTTTAATGAAGTGAAATTGGCAACCTTTTCTTTTATGGATAGTATTTATAAATATAGGTATCCTGCTTGAGATATCTTTGCCTAACCCATGATCATATAAGTCAGACAATAAACACTTAAAATTCACACATTCTAAAACTAGCATAAGACAGCATCATTTGGGGGCTAATTTTTATTAATGGGAATAGGTGCTGGGCAGATGCACTTATCCGCCTGTCCTTAATTGTGCATAAGAGTGGGCTCTGCAATTGCGTATATACACCTAAATTCAGAAAAAGTCCAGTGTAGAGCCCCAATCTTCCTCACAGTGACATTGATTGGAAGTTTATACCTATGCACAGGGATGACTCTGGAAACATTATTCCAGGGCCAGGCCAGGAGACTGAGCTGGTGGCCACAGCTGGTTAAAATTGAACTATCACACATTTGAGTGGACATGATGCTTTTTTTTAAATCATGGTCATAAAACACTTCTCACAAGTATATTCTGAAGACAAAATCTAAGGCAAACATTTGATGTACCTTTGGTAGTTCTGGCATAAATACCAATGTCTTGATATTTAAATAACATTAGAAAATTCAGAAGAAATTTGCTACAGTCATCCACCCTTGGAAGTTCAACACAGCCCCTTGATTAACCTGGAAACCCCAGAAGAGAAGGCAAATAGAGACCTGTGACCGATGGAAATTGTGCCTGCCTTCAAATCACACGGAGATCTGTCTTTCTTCATTTTGATGATTTATAGAAATTTAGAATGTTCTATAAAACATGTAGAAGCAATCAATACAGATTTACAGCTGCATCCTCAACAGGTTTT
>NW_007731671.1:30997-33951 GCF_000696425.1 Galeopterus variegatus
AAAATTCAGAAGAAATTTGCTACAGTCATCCACCCTTGGAAGTTCAACACAGCCCCTTGATTAACCTGGAAACCCCAGAAGAGAAGGCAAATAGAGACCTGTGACCGATGGAAATTGTGCCTGCCTTCAAATCACACGGAGATCTGTCTTTCTTCATTTTGATGATTTATAGAAATTTAGAATGTTCTATAAAACATGTAGAAGCAATCAATACAGATTTACAGCTGCATCCTCAACAGGTTTTAAATATTTATGTCACTGCTTTACTTAAGTTACTCACGGAATTATATTGTATGTGCTCCTTATGCATTCAACAAAACGTTGATTAAATATCCACTACTCAGTTTAGCGTTCTGCGTTAGGAAATTACACTTCAAGAAGTCAGCAAACAGCCAGCAAACCAGCCCCCGTCAAGACAAGATGAACCAATGACATACTGGCACTAATGCACTTCTCATATGCTGGGGGAGCACAGAGCAGTAGATGGAAACAGAAATGTAAGTCAGATGTGTACACCTACTGTGGGCCATGTCATTCATTATTCACACCGGTCTCATGGGAAGGGTATTTTACAAAACTGAGGTTGTGCAAGATCACCCACAGCTTCTGTGTGTGTAGGGGTGGGAGGTGGGGATCGAGATTTGAATCCAAATCTCTCTGATTCCTAAGTTGTCCCTTGTGAATCCCATGGTGGCCGCAGCCTGGAGCAGGGAGCAGAGCCAGGGCTGCATGGGAAAGCTCGTTTTATGTCAGGTGTTTCTAAGTGGATTTAAGTGGATTTAAGTTTGAATATACCTGAGGAGCTTTTCTTCTTTTGCAGAGATACATAGATTTGCTGCTTGCTGAATTTTACAGTGGAGGTGAGTGTTTTTGCTGATAAATGCATGTGGACAGGCTTTCCAATTTTCCTTTCATTCCTCGAGATATTATTTAGTACATTTCTTTGATGGCTGGCGATGCACAAATCGGTTTTAATATCAATAATGTACCATTTGGAAAATGTTCAATTTCTAAGCCCGCCAAAAAAACATCCCTCCATGTCAGGATTTATTGAATCCAATCCTAGGAGGCTGTGGGAGAGTGCAGTTCCTTAAGCAGAAGAGTAAACAGATGGTCTTTGGAAAGTGCTCGTGTTCTTAAGCACTGAATTAGACTTGGACAGAACGGAGTCACATATGCCAACGCGTGCTGGCCAGCAGGGTGACAACAGGGATACATCAAAACTATCATGACATTCCTCAAACCTTTGGGCCTAGTCTGGACCTCAGCGATCTGATAGGAATGGTTACAAGTCACCAGTTGCCCCTTGGTTGGATAATTTAAGGAAAAAAGGCATCATTGGCAGACATTGATGGGATACCTACAAGGGACTTAGAGCAGTTTAAAGCTATTGATCCTCGACACATCCTTCAAAGCCACCTCCCCAAGGGCCAAAAATCAGTAAAGATGTGATTGCCATCCTTTGGCCTCATCCAAAATAGTAACCCTTGCCATGGTTTGAATGTGTTCCTAAAGTTCATGTGTTGGAAACTTAATCCCCAAGGCAACAGTGTTGGGAGGTGGGGCCTACTGCGAGGTGTCTAGGCCACGAGGGCCCCACCTTCATTAATGGATCAGTATTGTCATCCTGGGAGAGGGCTTGTTATAAAAGCAAGTTTGGCCCCCTCTTATCCTCTCTCTCACCCTTCTGTCATCCTCTCGCCTTCTGCAATGGGATGGTGCAGCAAGAAGGCCTCTCCAGATGCCGGGACCTTGATCTTGAACTTCCCAGCCTCCAAAACAGTGAGCAATAAATTTCTGTTCTTTATAAATTACCCAGCCTCTGGTATTCTGTTCTAGCAGCACAAAATGGAGTAAGACACCCCCAAGGGAAGCCCACCAGAACATCATAGGCTGGGTTCAGTTGGCTCCTCCAGATTTCCCTCTCCAGATTAACCCTTCCCAGTCTCCTTTACTCTCTCCCCTTCTTTGGGGAGTCTTCTCCCTCTGCCTTTGATGACCCTCTGAGCCCACCACCTTAACGTGAACATTCTTACCTGATCCTGCAGCCCTGGCCGGGGCCATCTCCTGTCTCTTGTCCTTCTGCATCTGGCACTTCCATTTGCTCTGAAAATGAGTCCCTACCTGAAGGGCCAAAGACCTGGCTTCCCTCCCAGTGCTCTGCTAAGGCCACGTTCTCAACGAACGTTGAAATCCCGGTCACCGGTGTAGAGCCTGGCACGTACCCGGTGCTCAGTAAAGACACGTTGGATAATTAGACCCAACAGCCTTTCCTGCAGCTTTTCTCCCTTCACCTGCTCCCCGCTCACACCTCCTGGAGCCCGGGCTTCTCCTTCTGCTTCCCTGGATGCCCTGTGCTTCCCATTCTGACTCGCCCGCCACCTTCAGATCCCCGGTCCCTTGTCTTCTCCAGTGCTCTCTTGACAGGTGCTGTCGTCATCCCTAGGCTGGGATTCCCAACCTCCTCCCTTTTTTAATTTATTTTTATTTTTTTATTGAGATGAGACTTACATAACATGAAAGGAACCATTTAAAGTGAACAATTCAATGATATTTAGCACATTTCCAATTTTGTGCACCCGCCACCTCTATCAAGTTCCAGAATGTCTTCTTTGCCCCCAAAGGAGACCCTATACCCATTAAGCGGTCACTCCCCCTACTCCTCTCTACTTTAATCTCCTTACTGTCTCTATGGATTTACCTATTCTGGACATTTCACATAAGTGAAATCAATACATGATCTTTGTGTCTTGTCTGGCTTCTTTCATTCAGCATAACGTCTTCAAGGTTCACCCATGTTGTAGCACGTGTCAGTACTTCCTTTTTTTTCATGACTGAGTGACATTGTACGGATACCCACAATTTATTTATCCATTTGTCAGTTGACAAACACTTGGGTTGTTTCCACCTTTTGCCTATTGTGAATAGAGGTGCTGTGGGCATGGGTATGCAAG
>NW_007731671.1:33968-35013 GCF_000696425.1 Galeopterus variegatus
GGAGCCCGGGCTTCTCCTTCTGCTTCCCTGGATGCCCTGTGCTTCCCATTCTGACTCGCCCACCACCTTCAGATCCCCGGTCCCTTATCTTCTCCAGTGCTCTCTTGACAGGTGCCATCGTCATCCCTAGGCTGGGATTCCCAACCTCCTCCCTTTTTAAATTTATTTTTATTTTTTTATTGAGATGAGACTTACATAACATGAAAGGAACCATTTAAAGTGAATAATTCAATGATATTTAGCACATTTCCAATTTTGTGCACCCACCACCTCTATCAAGTTCCAGAATGTCTTCTTTGCCCCCAAAGGAGACCCTATACCCATTAAGCAGTCACTCCCCCTACTCCTCTCTACTTTAATCTCCTTACTGTCTCTATGGATTTACCTATTCTGGGCATTTCACATAAGTGAAATCAATACATGATCTTTGTGTCTTGTCTGGCTTCTTTCATTCAGCATAATGTCTTCAAGGTTCACCCATGTTGTAGCACATGTCAGTACTTCCTTTTTTTTCATGACTGAGTGACATTGTACGGATACCCACAATTTATTTATCCATTTGTCAGTTGACAAACATTTGGGTTGTTTCCACCTTTTGCCTATTGTGAATAGAGGTGCTGTGGGCATGGGTATGCAAGACTTTGTTTGAACACCTGTTTTCTGTTCTTTGAGGACGCATCTAGAAGTGGAATTGCAGGGTCATATGACAATTCAATGCTTAACTTTTTGAGCCACCTCCAAGTCCCCTTTTGCAACCCTAATCTGGTCACCTGGGTCGGCATTGGTAGATGCAGTGTATATCTTTGCTTCTGGGAGCTGTCCATAATCACATCACACTAATGAGTACAAAATTGGCCTTGCTTCCAGGGACCCAATGCATGGAGCTGGGGACTGGACCCCCACTCCCACAACCAGGCACACCTCCAGCACCAAGGAGCATGCCAAAAACACCTCCATGTGGGTGGCCTGCCACAGCCACCACAGTAACCATGGCTGCTGCGAAAGCAGCTAGATGCCACAACCACCACGCAGATGGTCCGCCAGC
>NW_007731671.1:35114-36734 GCF_000696425.1 Galeopterus variegatus
CCTGATCACACCTCTCAGCATTGGACAGATCATCTAGGCAACAAATCCACAGAGTAACCATGATTCTTTCAGAAGGAGAGAAGAAATCTAGGGTTATCAGAGGAGGTAGGGGGGAGGAAGAGGGGGAGGGGGTGAGATTGGACAAGGGGCATAAAGAATCATTATGATTTGTAACAATATATATGCCAGTAATATTGATTTGATCAGCATATCTCAACATTGAACCCCAAAAATATGTATAATCAATTTTGATTCAATAAAATTTTTTTTAATTGGCCTTGCTCCCCTTACCCCAGTCCTGCTTGTGCTGCTGCTGGTGGTCCTCTTGCTGCAGGGGCTACCAGTCCTCCAGTTTCCTAGGCTAAAACCCTTGCCAAAGCCAAATCTTCATGAAACACTACTTTTGTGGTCATTGCAGGTTTTTCTTCCACCCCACTCTCCCAATCCTAGCACTCAAGACTATCCAAAGGCAGGACATGTTGTATTCACTCATTCATTTATTCATTCGTTCATTCACTCAACCAGTGTCTTAGTCCATTTCATGCTGCTATAACAGAATACTGGAGACTGGGTAATTTACAAAGAAGAGGAGTTTATTGGCTCACTGTTCTGGAGGCTGGGAAGTGCAAAATCCAGGGCCACACATGGTGAGGGCCTTTTTGTGGCAATAATAACACTGCAGAGAAAGCAAGAGGTCAAACGTCCAGACTCAAGCCCTTTTATAATTGACATTAATCCATACTAAATGCCTCACATTACGCTCCACCTCCCAACACGGTTGCATTGGGGATTAAGTTTCCAACACGTGTTTTTAGGTGAACACATTCAAACCATAGCAACCACCATCTATCCAGGCTGTACCCCATGCTAAGAACTACAGAATGCAAAGTTGTAGTAAACAGAGTCCCTGCCCTCAAAGAGCTTAAATACTACAGTGTCTAAAAAACCCCACAAAACCACAAATGGCTGCAGTAGCATGATATAAATCAGCCTGTAGAACTACAGAGGCTGAGATGATCCAGTGGAGGGTCATGAAGGAGGAAGCATCTGAGCAGCACCTTAGATAAAGGGCATTCTTTGTCCAGAGGCAAGAGAGAAGGGCCAGGTGATGCAAAGAGAAGGCTGCTTCTGAGCTACAGCACGTGTTCTCCATTAGGAGGGCTCCACGACTCAGAAGGGGCATGTTGCAGTTAGAAAATGCGGACCCTGGGGGATTGTAAGAGAAGTGGAGACTTCTCTTGGGGAGCAGTGGAGAGCCAGGGAGGGTGATGAGAGGAAAGATGGTGTCACCATGGTGATGCTTTAGCAGGGCTGACCAGCAGTGGTGTGCAGCATGAATACACAGCCACATCTGATGGGGAGGCTACGAGGAGGCCAGAACTTCCACTGTAGGCTGCTTACAACCTCACTAAGTGTTGCAGGAAAAAGATGCTGAATTTTTAAAAATCTGAAATAATGTGACCAAACGTGAAGACTGAACACAACGAGAGACGGGCACCGGAGTACTTATTGCACTATCCTCTATACATTTCTGAGTGCTCAGAAAATATCACAGTCACAATTTCTTAAAGAAAGCAAAATATAATTCCAAAGAAGTGGGGTTATGTAGGTTTGCAACAC
>NW_007731671.1:36860-40531 GCF_000696425.1 Galeopterus variegatus
TCCAACACGTGTTTTTAGGTGAACACATTCAAACCATAGCAACCACCATCTATCCAGGCTGTACCCCATGCTAAGAACTACAGAATGCAAAGTTGTAGTAAACAGAGTCCCTGCCCTCAAAGAGCTTAAATACTACAGCGTCTAAAAAACCCCACAAAACCACAAATGGCTGCAGTGGCATGATATAAATCAGCCTGTAGAACTACAGAGGCTGAGATGATCCAGTGGAGGGTCATGAAGGAGGAAGCATCTGAGCAGCACCTTAGATAAAGGGCATTCTTTGTCCAGAGGCAAGAGAGAAGGGCCAGGTGATGCAAAGAGAAGGCTGCTTCTGAGCTACAGCACGTGCTCTCCATTAGGAGGGCCCCACGGCTCAGAAGGGGCATGCTGCAGTTAGAAAATGCGGACCCTGGGGGATTGTAAGAGAAGTGGAGACTTCTTTGGGGGAGCAGTGGGGAGCACTGGGAGAGTGATGAGAGGAAAGATGGTGTCACCATGGCGATGCTTTAGCAGGGCTGACCAGCAGTGGTGTGCAGCATGAATACACAGCCACATCTGATGGGGAGGCTACGAGGAGGCCAGAACTTCCACTGTAGGCTGCTTACAACCTCACTAAGTGTTACAGAAAAAAGATGCTGAATTTTTAAAAATCTGAAATAATGTGACCAAACGTGAAGACTGAACACAATGAGAGACGGGCACCGGAGTACTTATTGCACTATCCTCTATACATTTCTGAGTGCTCAGAGAACATCACAGTCGTAATTTCTTAAAGAAAGCAAAATATAATTCCAAAGAAGTGGGGTTATGTAGGTTTGCAACACATGGGAGTGAACAAAGTTGACTCAAATTGTCAACAGCGAGCCTTCCCAGATCCCCCGGCCATCACATGTGTGCCATGAGTGTCTGAAAGATAAATGTCCTAGGCAGGGATTCTCCCCCTGCCTCCACCACAGAAACCTTCCTCCAGATCCTGGTACTCATCTGCCTGGACATGTTCTACAAGGGCAGGTCAGGGAACTACAAGTGCAGTTCTGCCTCTGAGAGCAACGGGGGCCAAACTCATCTCATCTCATGGAAATCAGTGGGGAAAGAAAGGTCACTGATGAGAGGACACCGCCAAGAAAGCCACTACACCTGGCTCTACACAGAGCCCCCAGCGTCTGTGGGTGTTGAGATTTAAGGCATATTCTTGACCTTGAGAATCTCAGCGTCCATTGATGGGAAAGAATTATTAACAAATAATGAAAACCCAACGTTTATATGGATCCAGTTAAGACTGGGAGCAGGCTTGTTAATTATTTGCCACCCACCTTCAAAGCAACATACTTTAAATATTTGTTTAGTAGTTAGAGGGATAGATGAAATCCTTTTTTTCTTTATAAGAATAGCACAGTTTCTTTATGGTTGAAGTAAGCAACTTATTCCATGTACTGAGCAGAATATTATAGCTTATTTGGCAATAACTTTCCTTCAGCAAATTTTTGACACCAAACTGGAAAGCATCAGTCTTTTACCTGTGGTAAGGATAGAGGTGTTGTGTGTTGATAAAGTAATAAAGTCTCATTCAAAATGTACCTGATGTTCTTGCTCAAGTTTTGCCACCAGCAGGACATTTCGTATGTTGCTGTTGTACATATTTTTATTTATGTCTTCTTCTGTGATTTACCAAACCAGGCAAGTAATGTTTGGCGAGTGGAGTCACAGTAGATTGGATAAAATGTAGATAATGAAAAAAGTTCCTCAGTCACAGTAAATAGAACTGTGCCATGCGCTGTTTTGGTTTTAGGATTTTGTTTGTTTTGTTTTGTTTTGTTTTTTAACTTCTCAATACACATTGTAGTTGATTTTTGTGTCCCTTTACCAGTTCCTCTCTCCCCTCCCCACATCCACTACATCATATCTGTTCACTTGTCTTAACAAGTTCAAAGAATTGCTGTGATCGTTGTGTCTTCTTCCCCATCCCCAACACTTTGTTTGTATATTTGTTTATTTGTTTGTTTGTTTGTTTATTTTTAGCTCCCACAAATAAGTGAGAACATGTGGTATTTCTCTTTCTGTGCCTGACTTGTTTCACTCAATATAATTTTCTCTAAGTCCATACATGTTGTTGCAAATGGTAGTATTTTATTCTTTTTTATACCAGAGTAGTATTCCATTGTGTAGATATATCACAGTTTCCTTATCCACTCATCTGATGATGAACATTCGGGCTGGTTCCAACTCTTGGCTATTGTAAATAGAGCTGCAATAAACATTGGAGAACAGGTATCCCTTCAGCATGATGATTTCCATTCCTCTGGGTATATTCCCCAGCTGTGGAATAGCTGGGTCATACGGAAGATCTATCTGTAATTCTTTGAGGAACCTCCATACCGTTTTCCATAAAGGCTGCAGCATTCTGCAGTCCCACCAACAGTGTATGAGAGTTCCTTTTTCTCCACGACCTTGTCAGCATTTATCATTCTCAGTCTTTTGGATATTAGCCATCCAGACTGGAGTGAGATGGTATGTCAAAGTGGTTTTGATTTGCATTTCCCAAATGCTGAGTGATGTTGAGCATTTTTTCGTGTGTCTGTTGGCCATTTATATATCATCCTTTGAGAAATGCATGTTCAGCTCCTTTACCCATTTTTTAATTGGGTTGTTTGTTTTTTTACTGTAAAGTTGTTTAAGTTCCTTGTATATTCTGAATATTAATCCTTTGTCAGATGTATGTTTTGCAAATATTTTCTCCCACCCTGTTGGTTGTCTGTTCACTCTGTTGATTGTTTCTTTTGCTGTGCAGGAGCTTTTTAGTTTGATATAATCCCATTTGTTTATTTTGCCTGTGCTTTTGAGGTCATATTCATGAAGTCTGTACCCACTCCTACTTCCTGGAGTATTTCCCCTATGTTTTCTTTAAGGATTTTTATTGTTTTAAGATGTATATTTAATTCTTTAATCCATTTTGAGTTGATTTTGGTATATGGTGAGAGGTATGGGTCTAGTTTCATTCTCCTACATATGAATATCCAGTCCTCCCAGTACCATTTACTGAAGAGGCAGTCTCTTCCCCAATGTGTAGACTTGGTGCCTTTGTCAAAGATCAGATAGCTGTAGGTTTATGGGTTGATTTCTGGGTTCTCTATTCTATTCCATTGATCCATGTGTCTGTTTTTATGCCAGTACCATGCTGTTTGGATTATTATAGCTTTGTTGTATAGTTTAAAGTCAGGTGGTGTTATGCCTCCAGCTTTATTTATTATTTATTTGTTTGTTTGTTTGTTTGTTTAATTTTATTTTTTTATTTTTATTTTTATTTTTTTGCTCAGGATTGCTTTGGCTATGCACAGCCTTTTGTTATTCCATAAAAATGTCTGGATAGTTTTTTTCCATTTCTGAGAAAAACATCATTGGAATTTTGATGGGGATTGCATTGAATTTGTAGATTGCTTTGGGTAATATGGACATTTTCACAGTGTTAATTCTTCTGATCCAAGAGCATGGGATATCTTTCCATCTTCTTGTGTCCTCTTTAATTTCCCTCAACATTGGTTTATAGTTCTCTTCATAGAGATTTTTCACATCCTTGGTTAACTTTATGCCTAAGTTTTTTGGGTTTTTGTTTTTTGTTTGTTTGTTTGTTTGTTTGTTTGTTGTTTTTTTGGTGGCTATTGTGAATTGGCTAG
>NW_007731671.1:43191-44394 GCF_000696425.1 Galeopterus variegatus
AGACCGGTTCCCGCTCACTGGCTGAGCGCGGTGCGGACACGGCACCGAGGGTTGCGATCCCGTTACCGGTCCCCGGTGCGGGCGTGACACCGAGGGTTGCGATCGCGTTACCAGTCAGTAAAAGAGACAAAAAAGGAAAAAAAAAAAAAAAGATGAAGTATTAGGTTGTTTATTTGCCATCTTTCCCTTCTTCTGAAGTAAGCATTTAATGTGATAAATTTCCCCCTTAGTACTGCTTTTGCAGTATCCCACAGGTTTTGGTATGATGTGTCATTATTTTCATCAGTTTCAAGAAATTTTTTGATTTCCTGTTTAATTTCTTCTTGGATCCATATGTCAGTAAGTAGAATATTGTTTAATGTCCACGTGTTTGCACAGTTTCCAGAGTTTCATTTGTTATTAATTTCTAATTTTAATCCATTGTAGTCTGAAAAAATACATGGAATAATTCCAGTTTTTTCGAATTTGTTGAGACTTGCTTTGTGACCTAACATGTGGACTATCCTGGAGAATGATCCATGTGCTGATGAGAAGAATGAATATTCTGAGGTTGTTGGATGGAATGTTCTGTAGATATCTCCCAAGTCCAATTGGTCTAAAGTGTTGTTTAGATCTTGTGTTTCTCTATTGACTTTTTGCCTGAATGATCTGTCCAATGTTGAGAGTGAGGTGTTCGGATCCCCTGCTACTATGGTGTTAGCATCTATCTCACTCTTTAGATCTAATAATGTTTATAAATCTAATAGTGCTTTATAAATCTGGCTGCTCCAACATTGGAAGTGTATATATTTATGATTGTTAAAAGATCCTTTTATCATTATATAATGGCCTTCTTTATCTCTTTTTATGATTTTTGCTTTAAAGTCTATTTTATCTGATATAATAATAGCTATTCCAGCTCATTTTTCATTTCTGTTTGCATGGTATATCTTTTTCCATCCTTTCACTCTTAGTCTGTGTGTGTTTTTACAGGTGACGTGAGTCTCTTGAAGTTAGCATATAGTTGGGTCCTCCTTTCTAATCCAGTCGGCCAGTCTGTGTCTTTTGAGTGGGGAATTTAATCCTTTTACATTGAGTCATTATTGAAAGGTGTTGATTTATTCCTAGCATTTTATTGATCTTTGTTTAGATGTCTTAAGTATCTTTTGTTCCTTTCTTTCGGATTTTCTGTTTGTCTTCTGTGTTTGTTGGTTTCTTGGGGTG
>NW_007731671.1:44684-45781 GCF_000696425.1 Galeopterus variegatus
CCTTTCTTTCGGATTTTCTGTTTGTCTTCTGTGTTTGTTGGTTTCTTGGGGTGGTAAATAAACTATTTTTTCTCTTTATTGTTAGCATTTCTGTTTTACTGGTAGGTTTTGTTCTTTCTTGAGTATTCATGGCAGTGATGGTTGTTTTTCAGGTATCAAACCCAGTACTCCCTTGAGAATTTCTTGTAAGGCTGGTCATGTGGTAGTGAACTCATGTCCACAGTTTTTGTTTGTCTGAAAAATATACTATTTTTCCTATATTTCAGAAGAATAGCCTTGCTGGGTAATGTATTCTTGGCTGGCAATTTTTGTCCTTTAGTATTTTGAATATATCATCCCATTCTTTTCTGGCTTTTAGGGTTTCTGATGAAAAGTCTGATGTTAGTCTGATTGTGGCTCCTTTACAGGTGACTTGCCGCTTCTCTCTTGCAGCTTTTAAGATTCTCTCTTTGTCTTTGAGTTTTGCCAGTTTAACTATAATGTGTCTTGGAGAGGACCTTTTTGGGTTGAATATTAATCTGGGCCTCCTGAATCTGAAGATCTGTGACTTTCCCTATACCTGGAAAGTTTTCTGCTATTATTTCATTGAATATGTTTTCAGTGCCATTTCCTTTTTCCTGCCCTTCTGGATTACACATGATTCAGATATTTGGGTGCTTAAGGTTGTCTGTTATCTCTCTTAGATTTTCTTCAATTTTAAAAAATCTTTTTTCTTTTTTCTGGTCCGCCTGTGTTAATTCAAACAGCCTGTCTTCAAGTCAGAAATTCTCTCTTCTTCTTGTTCTAGCCTGCTGGTTAGACTCTCTGTTGTGTTTTTTATTTTGTAGAATGAATCCTTCAGCTCCACAAGCTCTGCTACATTCCTTTTCAGGACATTGATTTCTTTGTACATTTCTTCTTTCAGTTCCTGTATATTTTTTCTCATTTCATTGCATTGTCTAACTGAGTTTTCTTGTATCTCATTTAGTTTCCTTAGAATTGTTGCTTGAAATTCCCTGTCAGACATTTCAAGGACTTCCTGTTCTATAGGATCTAGAGCTGGCGAGTTGTCATTTTCCTTTGATGGTGATATACTTTCTTGATTTTTCATATTTCTG
>NW_007731671.1:46291-47424 GCF_000696425.1 Galeopterus variegatus
GGGTCTCAGGCTAAAGGATGAGGCCTGAAGTTACACTGTGCCCTGCTTATGCCTGATGCAGAATCGCTCATTATTGGCACCAGCAAGGAACTTTCCATTGTGCTGGGAATGGAATAAAGTTACATTTTACCTGTTGGGTAAGGAGTCTTATGTGGAAACCTGTCTTAACTAGCACCTATCTGTGATTGGTGCCAATGATGTTTGCAGAGACTGAGCGTCGTCCCCCTTTACCTAATCCTTCCTCCTCCCCCTGTAATCAAACTCTTAGCTGATGCACAACGACTGAATAAAAACTACATTTCCCAGACTCCTTTGCAACTAGCTGAGGCTATTTAATTAAGTTCTAGCCAATGCAATGTGAGCAGGAGCAAGGTTGTGTCCTTAGAGGGAAGGGGCAGTTCCTTCCCTTTTCTTTGCCCCTCCTGCTGGCCAGAGTGAGGACATGGTGGTCAGCCACCTCGCACCATGCACACAAAGGTAACACGCTAGGGATTGAGGAGCCACAAGGGAGAAGATTCTTGTACCCTGAGGACTTCGTGGAGCAGAACCACAGTCCTGCTAAGACTTTCACATAAGTGAGAAAATAGATACCTGTCTTGGTTAAGCTATAATACTAGGTCTTTTTCACACACAGCTGAAACCGTATTCTAACACTGATCCCTTGGAAGCTGCCTGACTGGTCCCCGCTTAATCAATGCATAATGGAAGCATAAGTCAGGGTGTGGGCAATTCCCCTGGGGAGTCGGGAAGGCTCTTCAGAGAGGTGGTGTTTGAACTGAGACTTGGAGGGTGTGGGGCTCAGACAACCCAATAGTGGAGAGGAAGAAACTGGGAGACTCAGGAAGGAGAAGGGACAACTCACCTATTTTTCTTAACACTTCATGTATCTCTCACAGACACACGTGCACACGCACACGCATGCATCCCCAGAGGAGGTGGGAAGGGTGATGGAGGACTTCGTAAGAAGCAGAAGAAAGCAAGCCCATCCCAGTTAAACAAAGGGGACAGAAGTAAAAGTGGATGTGGTGCCAGTTAGGAGGCTCTGGCGGCAAGAAACAAAACCCCCAGCACAAACCAGCTTAAGCAAAAGGATGTTGTCAGCTCACAGAACACCAAATGCAGGTGGATTGGAC
>NW_007731671.1:48204-50717 GCF_000696425.1 Galeopterus variegatus
AACCAGCTTAAGCAAAAGGATGTTGTCAGCTCACAGAACACCAAATGCAGGTGGATTGGACACAGGGATAGCAGGCAGCCCAGTGATGCCACCAAAATCCGGTGTCTTCCCTCTCTCATTTCTACCATCTTCATCATTAACTTCATCCTACCCCTGCTTCACAGAGTGACAGGCTTCTTCATTCATGTTCGGAGGGAGAAAGTCCTGCTCTCTTAAGAGTGAGGAAGAATTTTCCAGAAGCTGCTAGAGAAAACCTCAAATCTCATTGGCTGGAATTTGGGCCCCAGGCATTGGCAAGGGGAACGCTTACATAGCCCGGTCTTACCCCCCTTGACCTGAGTCAGTTCCCCCTCTGCCTTGCACCCCACGTGGGGGGAGGGTGGTCTTAGGGGAGTTGACCCCAATATTCCCCTAATTGTCACTTAAAGGGAATGGGGCCAGAATTTTGAAATAGTTCCAGCCAGGTAGCTCTCTTTCTCCTGAAACAGGGGCAAGTTCTTCATCTCAGAATAAAGAAACAGAGAATCTTAAACATTTACCTACACTTTCCCCCCTTTTTCCATTTTAACTGAAAATGTCAGCTTGGGAAGGGAGGGGGAACTAAGAATTAAATGAGTGGACAAGGCAGCCCCCTCCTGGGGCCCGGGGAAGGGCAGGCAATCGCCTGGAGGTGATGTTGAAGGTTAGATACGGAAAGGGTAACACAGTGCACAGTCATAGTTGTTCATTCTTCTGCGTAAAATGGGCAGCAAAGGTCACAAATCAAATCAAATCAGCACATTAAGTCCTGGACTCACCTGCCTCCAATCACCTCCGTCCCTTTGTTAGTGCGAGACAACCCCATCCCCGGCCCAGTAATTAGCCCACGCTCTCCAGAGGGCGGCTGCGGAGCTACCAGGTGAGGGCTGTGCAGCCCTCGGGTTAATTGTCCCACTGAAGCCACTGGCTCTGGGGGTCAGAGCAGAGGTAGTCATGAGGCCAGCGTGTCTGCCACATCAGAGGAAGTTTGCATTGGTCCAAAGCAAAAAGAGACGGGAAGGAAGTGCGCTCCCACCAGACCAAACACGTTCAGTGGAAAGCATGGTCCTCCATCCTGAGAGGCAGGTCTTCCAGCATTCCCGCTGTGGAAAGTCCCCTGTCTTCTAAAATAATGGTGGGAGCAGAAGGTGAGCTTCTCCGTCTGACACCTGTCACCTGCCGAGCGCCCACCACTCTGAGGCACTATAAACCACACTTCTTTCATTAATCTCAATTCCACATCTGGCAAACAAAGGTTTTTCTTTGTAGCATATCTACAAAACTCAGGGTAAAGGGTAGAGGGATTATTTTGTTAATTTGATCAGCAAAGACATCTACTGTGAGTCACTAAAACCAGAACCACTACTGTATGTGACACAAATCCAGGAGTTGGGGCAATGACTTATGGAATGCCACCTGAGCTAATGAGATTTCCTGGAAAACAGCCAAGAGTTTACTCCTCCTTAAGCAGTAGCAACAGCCTTGTAGTTGAATTTGGTTTTGGATAAATCGATGCTAGATTGATAGCATATGAGATGATATTAAAGAAGTGTTCGAATGCATTCCAAGCCTGGCCAGTTAGCTCAGTTGATTAGAGTGCACTGTTGTAATGCCAGGGTCAAGGGTTTGGATCCTTGCACTGGCCAGCTGCCAAAAAAAAAAAAAAAAAAAAAAAACACCAAAATGCTTTCTAAACCCTCTTTACAAAACTCATGAAAGATGATTTAAGAGTTTGAAATTGGTCTTGCATTTATTTATTCTTGGAACATTTTGAGAAGGGGTACATTCATATTCCATTTTATTTGGCTTTAGGTTATTTTAATGCCTACCTTGATCGTGCAGTATTTATGTAATAAAATAGTTAAATTACATACCTAGGGATACAAAGTGGAGTGGGGGATGGGGAGGGAGGTCGGGGATAATTGGGGGATAACTGGGTGGGGGACACGGGATATAATCACAATTTGTGGTAACGAGCATGCTGCCAGTATGGATCTGGCCATCACATCCTAGGCACAAGTGGTGACAATTTGCTTTGTACCCCATGAATATTCATAACCAATAAAAAAAAATTTTAATAAATAAATAAATAAAATAGTTAAAATAAATATAAAATTAAAAGCAAAAATAAAAAAGAAAGTCGATTCAAAAAGAAGTTGCTATGAATCTCCATTAATATTACAGATGATATGCTCTGGCAAGTGCTAAATCTTGTCCAACCCTGGACTGCTCCAGAGAAGATACCTGATTTCAGTACAGTTGAAAGGTATTGATCCTTTTGCCCAACACAAGAAATTACATTTTATTTTGAAAAATGCCAAACCTATTTTTAAGAGTGATAAGCACTCACATTCCCTTTACTTATATTCATCAATAGTTAATATTTAACCACATTTGCTTTCTTTCTCTCTCGTTCTTGTGTGTGTGCAATGGATTTTTTTTTTTTTGCTGCATTAATTGAGAATAATTTGCAGAATCATGACCCCTAAATACAT
>NW_007731671.1:51131-54654 GCF_000696425.1 Galeopterus variegatus
AAATAAATAAATAAATAAAATAGTTAAAATAAATATAAAATTAAAAGCAAAAATAAAAAAGAAAGTCGATTCAAAAAGAAGTTGCTATGAATCTCCATTAATATTACAGATGATATGCTCTGGCAAGTGCTAAATCCTGTCCAACCCTGGACTGCTCCAGAGAAGATACCTGATTTCAGTACAGTTGAAAGGTATTGATCCTTTTGCCCAACACAAGAAATTACATTTTGTTTTGAAAAATGCCAAACCTATTTTTAAGAGTGATAAGCACTCACATTCCCTTTACTTATATTCATCAATAGTTAATATTTAACCACATTTGCTTTCTTTCTCTCTCGTTCTCGTGTGTGTGCAATGGATTTAACCACATTTGCTTTCTTTCTCTCTCGTTCTTGTGTGTGTGCAATGGATTTTTTTTTTTTTGCTGCATTAATTGAGAATAATTTGCAGAATCATGACCCCTAAATACATCACCCCTAAATACTTCAGCATTGATTTCATAAGAACGACAACATTCTCTTATGTAAACACAGTATAATTATCAAATTCAAGAAATTTAACCTTTACATAATATTATTGTCATGTAGTCCATATTGGAATTCCAGTTGTCCCAAGAATGTTCTTTAGAGCAATGTTTTTCTGACTCAGGATGAAACCAGTGAGTGCATGTCACATTGACTGTCATGGCTCTACTTTCTGTTCACCTGGACCAGATCCACAGCCTGGGAGCCTCTCCCAATGCTGACAGCTTTGAAGAGCACTGGCCAGTTGTTTTGCAGCATGTTCCTCAACTGGAATTTGCTGGATTAGTCATGAAATTCAGGCCATGCATTTTCGGCAAAACGTGTTAGTTCTAGGGACCATTGGTGACACAGAGCCAATCACTTGGTTAAGGCTCTAGCTGCCAGATTTCTTCACTGCAAAGATACTTTTTAAAAAAATCTTTATAATTAATGAATAATGAGTAGGGAAACACTTGGAGACCTCAGTTCAAAGTACTTGGTTAACTAGTAGAAGAGATAAGCACAGAGTCAGAGGGGTCCCTATCCCTGCCGTCACCAAGTTCAGCCTGGTGGAGACGCAGATGAGAACCTGCAGCTGATGCCGCCTCCTCCTGTCCTTTGGGGAAGAAAGCAGGAAGTGAACAAATCTGTGAACTTCCCATAATACAAAGCCAAGCAAAATTAATGATATGGTAAGTGTCCTAGCTAACTTCAGCGACGGAGGAACCAGATGTCTAATTCCAAATGTAACAACTGGGAAAGGCGTCCAGGAACAGAAGGTGAATCACCTGCAATTATAACAAGCAAGCCACAGAACAAAAGCTGCAAATGAACAATGACCCCATGAGAAGATGCTCAGCCCTGTCCAGGAGTCGGGGACATACACGTTAAAATAAGGAGTTTTTAACCCATCATACAGTCGAAAGTCTTAACTGTTGGTAACACCCAGTGCTGGCTGGGTATAGGGACACTGCTGGGAGTGGGAAAGGAGTTACCTGTTTGGAAAGGAATCTTGCAGAGCTACCAAAATTTTAAACATCAACACATTTTGACCCAGGTCTCTATTTGAATCACACTCCCTGAGACCAGGAAAGATGCCTGAGAAAACCAAGCGTAGGTGGTAGAATTTTCATTCATAGCAATAAAAGCTCAAAAAATGTCACAATCTTTTGTCTCTCTGGGTAAAATTTAACCTTGTCAGAGACCCCATCGATAGGGTTAGCAGATAATTCAATCTCAGTCACTTTGGGTACTTTCCCCCTTTCTAGAGTCACCAAGGGCTCTAGAGGTCTAGCATTATCCAGAACATTGCTAGAAGGGCCATTTTGTATCCAAACCATGTTGGCCTCCATAGTGCAGCTCAGGGGCCTGTGAAAGAGAGCAGCTCCTCTGCCTCTGTGCTTGGGCACAAGGGGCTTTATCTGGCCTCCCCAGGCACACCACACCCCCCTCTACCCTGAGGGCCTGCACCTCCCAGGATGTCTAAGGAAATGGGGTCCAGGTCCCAGCACAAACCCTTTCCTCCTTCCCAATGTGAGAGGAAGCTCCCAAATGCTTCCACCTCCTTAAAAATTTGCTTCCTGTGTTTCCACAAACTTTCTCAACAAAAGCTCCCTCCTCATCACTCAAAAGCCTGGGTAGGGGGTCCCCACAGAGCAACTATTTTGCTAGGCCACACCAACACTGCCAACAATCTTTCTTGGCTTGAGTGATGGAGATGACCTAGATTGAACTTTCCGAGGTAGGGGGATGTTTCCTTTATCTCAGCACCAGCCAGACCAACACTGCCAACAATCTTTCTTGGCTTGAGTGATGGAGATGACCTAGATTGAACTTTCCAAGGTGGGGGGATGTGTCCTTTATCTCAGCACCAGCCAAGGACAGGGTCTGGCAAATTGTAGAGCCTCAGTCAGTGTTTGAGGAATGAATGAAGAAATAAAAGAATGGATGGATAGATGGATGGATGAATAGGTGGATAATGAGTGGGAGGGTGAACGGATAGATAAATGGGTGAGTGGATAGGTAGATAAAAAGGTGGGTAGGTGGCTGATGCATGAGTAGGTGTTTGGGTGGATGGGTAGTTATATGAGGGAGTAGATGGGTTGATGGATGACTGATGGAAAGGTGGGTGGATGGCTGATGGATGATGGATAATGGATGATGAATGGGTGCGTGAATGGACGGGTGGATAGGTAGAAGAGTGGATGAGCGGGTGGGTGGGTGGATGGGTGGATGGATGGATGATGGATGATGGATGGGTGTGTGAATGGATGGGTGGATAGGTAGAAGAGTGGATGAGCGGGTGGGTGGGTGGATGGGTGGACAGATGGATGATGGATGATGGATGGGTGCATGAATGGACGGGTGGATAGATAGAAGAGTGGATGAGCAGGTGGATGGGTGGACAGATGGATGATGGATGATGGATGGGTGTGTGAATGGACGGGTGGATAGGTAGAAGAGTGGATGAGCAGGTGGATGGATGGATGGATGGATGATGGATGGGTGCATGAATGGACGGGTGGATAGGTAGAAGAGTGGAAGAGCAGGTGGATGGGTGGATGGATGGATGATGGATGATAGATGATGGATGATGGATGATGGATGGGTGTGTGAATGGACGGGTGGATAGGTAGAAGAGTGGATGAGTGGGTGGGTGGATGGATGGATGGATGATGGATGATGGATGATGGATGGGTGGATAGGTAGAAGAGTGGATGAGCAGGTGGATGGGTGGACAGATGGATGATGGATGATGGATGGGTGTGTGAATGGACAGGTGGATAGGTAGAAGAGTGGATGAGCAGGTGGATGGGTGGATGGATGGATGATGGATGATGGATGGGTGTGTGAATGGACGGGTGGATAGGTAGAAGAGTGGATGAGCAGGTGGATGGGTGGATGGATGGGTGATGGATGATGGATGGGTGTGTGAATGGATGGGTGGATAGGTAGAAGAGTGGATGAGTGGGTGGGTGGGTGGATGGATGGATGATGGATGATGGATGGTGGATGGGTGG
>NW_007731671.1:55359-58129 GCF_000696425.1 Galeopterus variegatus
TGATGGATGATGGATGGGTGTGTGAATGGACGGGTGGATAGTTAGAAGAGTGGATGAATGGGTGGGTGGGTGGATGGATAACCCACTGAAAAAAATGTAATTTAAAAGATTCTTCAGGGCACACTGAAGGCCAGAACGAGGGCTTCCTTCTTTTCCCAACCCCATCGGAGTAAGCAGTGATCCACTTAAAAGCCCCCTTGGCACTGGCCAGCCTATAGTGTCACTTCCTTTCCTTTGGTCTGGCCATTGGCTTTGGGGCTCTGAAGGATGCTCTGAGCAGCTCACGGGCCAGCACAACAGACCTCATCCAGGACGTACCTCACTGGCTACGAGCCACTCCATGGAGAAGACAGGTGAGATGCATTTGTTGGAAGAATGAAGGAAAACTTCAAGTAGGATGTAGAAAGTAAATCACCCCTAATTCCGCCATCCAGAAGCAGAGTAATAGTTACCAATTTTGTGTATAAATTTCCATTATTTTTAATTGGCAAGTATTTATTTTCAATTAAAAATGGATCATGCTGTTATATACCACTCTATAGTCAGCTTCTTCATAGAACAATATATTTGGAATAATTTCCTTTTTATTCAATATTCTTCAGAAACATAATATGCCATTACATAAATGTACCATAGTGTATTTAACCAACCTCCTTGTATTATTTCTAATTGTTCATTATTATACGCTCTGCTGTGATGGACTTTACAACTCTATTTTTACAAACATCCAAGATGATTTTCTTAGCACAAGTCCTTGTTTGTAGAATTGCTCTGTCAAAGGATGTGCAGAAGCAGAAGGCTTTTCTTGAGTGTTGCCAGATTGTCTTCCAGAAAGAATGTGCTCGTTCACACTCCTCCTGGCAGAGTGAGAGAATCCCTGCGTCGGGCACACTAACCTGGTCTGGCTTTTAAACAAGCATATCAGCAAGTTGCAATTTGAGGTCTGATTCTTTTTTACAGGTTGCAAGAACCTTCAGGCTGCCCAGTTCCCACCATCCAATTCACTTGCTGCGCTTCTGGAGAGTAATATTTATTTCTCAAAGGGAAAACTTTCCCAGCTCAAAATCCGATTACAAAGGGACTGTCACCTCATTACGAACAATAATGTGCTGCACGCGGTGCTGATTGTTTGGTGTCTGGTCAGAGAGGAGAAGCAAAGGGAAGGAACCAGCATCTGCTCTGTGATGCGTCTACACAGCTGGTATCTGAAGGCGGCGCTGGACCCAGGGAAGTGAGGTGGCTTTTTGGAGAAGCTGGTCCGCGCTCCCAGCAGTTTTACTGAACGCAGGGTAATTAGCATACACATTACTTCTAATAAAGGATCTCCATCATAAACGCAGTCATTTTCTCATTAGAGAAAATTGAGGAAGTAGAAAAAATGGGGGTGAGGGGCTCGTCTATATTTCGATCCCCAGAAACCACCCATGTAATTCCATTTGTATTTCCTTCCGGGTTTTTTTTCCCTGTGTATAGATTATTTCTTTTGTGTGATTGTAATAATACAGTAATGCAGCAGTGTGTCTTGTTTTCTTTTTATTTACCAACATACTATATGCATTTTTTTAATCTTCTTACAAACTTTCAATAAGCCTAATTTTAATAAGAGTATAATATTCCTTCTAGTGGGTGGGACGTAGCTTAACCATTTCCCCCACTGGACACACAAGTTACATTCAATGTTACTAACAGCAGTACGGCAATAAGAACGCTGTGCACAGAACATCGGCACGTGTCCATGTCTATTACCTCCTTGCTTTAAACACATAGGATCGTAACTGAAAAATTCATTTAAAAGAAAAAAGGCACATTTAGAGATGCTGATCCCCTCGGCAAACAATCAAATGAAGGCTGCAAGTTGGTGGCCTGTAACTCTCCTCACCATGACAGAGGGATGCCATCTCTGGCATTTTTCAGCAGAATATCAGCAAAACCACAGGCCCAGTGCGGCAGGTTGAAGTATTTCCCTGTAGGTTCCTACCTGGGATCCCAGGAGCATTTCCATCTCCACACACAGAGCGCAGACACCAGAGCGATGGGGACTCGGCTTCCCTGAGACCCTGTGGGGATTCAATTAGAAGAAAAAAAAATGCTCTATTTTTGTTTTGCAGTAGTTTCTCATTCCACTTTGTTCTTTGGCGATTTTGACTCTCCAGAAAACCAGCCTTGTACTTCTGATGACAGTCACTGGCTTCAAGCACATAACATGTCACTTCACGGCTCGTGTCCTCCGGAAGTGCACTAGCAGGGGGCAGAAGCACACGACGAAGGGGGACTTCTTATGAAAAGTCGCCCCTGCCCACTCACCAGGGCTTTTGATGTTGGGGGGGAAGAATTCACAGCCTGAAAAACAGAAGACAAATGTCATGACCAAAAGACATAAGAAAAATTGGCCAGTCTCACTAATAATCAAAACAAAGAAAAATAAAACAGTAACACATTTATCTCTCACATCAGATTAGCAAATACTAAAAAGATATGTATGAGAGTATTTCAAAAATTCATGGAAAGATTCATATTATCTTTTAATTTTATTTTTCCACGAACTTTTCGAAGGACCCTCATATATCATGTGATGAAATAGGCACTTTTCTTAGAATAGACTTAGGTTACTTTAGCCTTTCTTTTTCTCAATCAAATACTTTTATTATTTTGTGAACAACTACTTAGATATAAATGAATGTGAACAGCAAGGCACGAAGCTGGCTGTGTACAGGAAGGGCAGTGTGCTCAGCATCATAGGAAGGCTCCCGAGAGGAGATGAGATGAACAA
>NW_007731671.1:58607-61064 GCF_000696425.1 Galeopterus variegatus
TAGGCACTTTTCTTAGAATAGACTTAGGTTACTTTAGCCTTTCTTTTTCTCAATCAAATACTTTTATTATTTTGTGAACAACTACTTAGATATAAATGAATGTGAACAGCAAGGCACGAAGCTGGCTGTGTACAGGAAGGGCAGTGTGCTCAGCATCATAGGAAGGCTCCCGAGAGGAGATGAGATGAACAACTCTCTGGCTCATAGTCTGGCTCCAGCTTCCCTGAGAATTACTGAGAACCCCTTCGGGGAAGTCAGTGGAAGAAGCCACCAGTAAGTCAGGGAAGGAGGGCTCAGCCAGGCAGGCATCAGGCAGGGCTTGGGCATGGGCACGTACTGGGCATCCTACAGGAGTAGGTCCGGGAGATCAGGCTGCTCTTGGTTTTCTGCCTGCGAGCTCGCCAGCAGGGACCCCTTGCCATCAGGGACAGGTCTGTGAAGTGAAACGAGTACCCTGAGCTGATGCAGGCTGCAGGGTCTGGAGGGGACAGTGGAGACACCTCGACAGCACATGGTCCAAGGCAGCCAAACACAGGAGAGGCTCACTCGGGCATTTTCAGGTTTACAAAGGTGGCAAACACAGATGAATGGATCAACCATATGTGGCATATCCATACAATAGAGTAGTATTCAGCCATAAAAAGTAATAAAGCTCTGACACATGCTACAACGTGGAGGAAACTTAAAAATGTTATGCTACACAGAAAAAGCCAGAAACAAAAGAACAAATATTGCATAATTTCACTTATATCGGGTACCTAGGATAGACAAATTTATAGAGAAGAAAGTAGAACAGCAATTACCAGGGACTGGGGAACGTTGGAAAGGAAACTTATTGCTTAATGGGTAAAGAGTTTCTGTTTAGAGTAATGAAAAATTTTGGAAATAGGCAGTGGTGATGGTGGTACAAGATTTTAAATGCAATCAATGCCACTGAATTGTGCCTTAAAAATGGTTTAAATGGCTAATTTTATGGTATATATATATATATATTTTTTTTTTTTTTTACCACAATAAAAACTTTTTAAATGCAAATAAACAGATGGTGAATAAGCAAAGGGCATCCCAGTGGTGACAACCTGTTTGGGCTCACGCTGCTCCGATCCTTATGTGCTGCTCACCTGGGGCCAGAACTCGTCCTTCACGTCCTACCTAGAGGGTCTTTTGTCTTTCTCTTTGCTACTTCTCCAGTTTCTCATTTTCCAAATCTTTCTCTATGTTTACTTTGTTTCTTAGTAAAATACAAACTACAGCAGCTTCCTGAGAAATTGGTGCAAGGAATGTAAATTTTTTGAGACTTTTAAGTCTGAAAAGATATTTATTCTACTCTTAGACTCGACTGAGAGTTAGACTGGGTAGAATTCAGGGTCAAGCATCACCCTGAAGGGACTTTTCATTGCTTTTCAGCTCCCACTGATGCCTTCAGGCTGAGAAGTCCTAAATCTGATACCTGATCCTTTGAATATGACTGTCCTCCTGTGCTGGGTTGTATGTTTTTCTTTTCTCTCTGACAGGTCATAGCCTTGCTTGTTTGTCCTCACGGCCTTGGAATTTCATTAAATGGCTTGATATAGTTTGGATATGTTTGTCCCACCAAAGCTCATGTTGAAACTTAATCCCACTGTGACTGTGTTAAGAGGTAGGGAAATCCTACTACGGTAAATTGAAAGGTGGGGCCTTGAAGATGTGATGAGATTGTGAGGACCCTGCCCCTGTGAATGGACTCATCCGTTCATGGACTAATAGACGTGGTACTGATGGCTTTATACGGAGAGCAAGTGAGCGGGTCAGCTCTCCCCTGCTCCTGCCATTGGCCATGTGATGCCCTGAGTAGTTGTACAGCCACCGCCAAGAACAAGGTCCTCACCAGACATGTTCCCTAGACTTCAGACTGCACAGCATCCAAAACTGTAAGAAATAAATTTCATCCCTTTATAAATCACCCAGTTTCAGGTATTTTGTTATAAACAACAGAAACAGACTAATACATGGCTCTGTTTTGATTCATTATAAATTCATGAGCCCTTTCTAACTGAAACTTGTCTCCTTTCCTTTTGAAATTTTTCTTGAATTATTTCACTGATTATTTTCTCCTTTCCATTTTCTCTCTTCCTACTTTCTGAACTGGTCCACTAATTTTCTAATCTTTTTTGTTTTCTGTCCCTTGGTCTTTTGCTCAATTTTTATGAGATTCCTCTACTTTATGTTCTAACTCATATTTTGGGTTTTTCATCTCTAGCTGACTTTTAATCTTCAAGCAATCTTTTTTAATTCGCTTACTTTTAATTATTGATTTATAGGAGTTCTTTGTATAATCTGAATAGAAGTCCTTTGTCTCATTATGAATTGCAAATATCTAGTCCCACTCTGTGACTTACATTTTCATCCTCCAAACCGTATCTTTTGAGGAGCAGAAATTCTAAATTTTAATGAACTCCAACTACGTATTGTTTTACA
>NW_007731671.1:61756-66613 GCF_000696425.1 Galeopterus variegatus
TTGCTCAATTTTTATGAGATTCCTCTACTTTATGTTCTAACTCATATTTTGGGTTTTTCATTTCTAGCTGACTTTTAATCTTCAAGCAATCTTTTTTAATTCGCTTACTTTTAATTATTGATTTATAGGAGTTCTTTGTATAATCTGGATAGAAGTCCTTTGTCTCATTATGAATTGCAAATATCTAGTCCCACTCTGTGACTTACATTTTCATCCTCCAAACGGTATCTTTTGAGGAGCAGAAATTCTAAATTTTAATGAACTCCAACTACGTATTGTTTTACAATTAGTTCTTTTTTTATGTCCTGTTTAAGAAATCTTTGCCCACCTCAAGATCAGGACAATGTCCTCCTGTTTTCTTCTAGAAGCTTTATTGTTTCACCTTTTACATTTGGATTTCTAATCTATCTCAGGTGTGTTCCGTGTGTGGTGCCAGGGAGTGGTCAACGTCATCTGACAGTTTGCTTTGGTCTCTTTCTTTCATGTGAGAGATTTTCTTCAGGTGTCTGGTAATCTTTGGTCTTCTTCTCCTGTTTAAATGTGAGGAACTCACACTCTGTTTAGAAACTCCAACTGTGTGGATAGGGAACGTCAACTGTGAGCTTCCCTATGAGTTCACCTGGAAAACCTGAACGTTAGGATCTTCACAGTCTTTCCTCTTGTGCTATAAAAACTCCCCAAAGAAGATTCCTTCTGTCTCCAGCCTAGAGGTTCCAGCCTGAATATCAGCATTCCAGGAGCCTGGGAGGGGACAACGGAGGTCCTGGCAGCCAACCCGCACAGGATTACTTAGCCCACCAGGTTTACTTGTCCTTGCACTGCACTGACGTCCCAACACAGTGTTGCTCAGCTTTGCCTTCTCCAGAGGATAATGTCCAAATGTGTGCAAGGGGGGAGGTGAGGGGCCACCCCATGCCCCACCAGCACAGTAGGAGAGGAGAGCTGGGGACTGACACTTCTGAAACATCTCTCAGCTTCCCCGAGACTCACCTGGAGCCACCTACTCCTGCATGTTTGGGGGACTCAGCTGCGTGCATTGAGTTGCTTTTCCATTTCTCAACCAGCAGCTGTGGAGTCTGCCTTCTCCAATCTACTAACGCAGTTACCACTCATCCACCTGTTCCCAGACTCCAGATTGTGCTGCTGGTCACCTCTCATGGTCTTCAAAGTTTATGCCTTTAAAAAAAAAAACTCCTGGGCTGGCCCGGTGGCACACTCCGTAGAGTGCAGTGGCGCTCCCGCCAAGGGTTCGGATCCCACTTAGAGACCAGTCTGCTCACTGGTTGAGCGCGGTGTGGGCGCGACACTGAGGGTTGCAATCCCGTTACCGGTCACGAAAAAAGACAAAAAGGAAAAAAAAAATCTCCTTACTGCCGTGGGGATACAGGAAAAAAATTAGTGTGTCCAATCTGCCATCTTTACCTGGAAGTTAAAGGGAGGGCTCCTTTTAGAAAAGTATAAATTTTAAAAAGAAAGAAAGAAAGAAAGCAATTAACAAGGTGTATCAAGAAACTTAAACTATCCATTCCCTTTAATTTCAAGGAATTTGTCTCAAATAAATCTTCAGAAGCAGGGACAAAAGTTTTTATTTTGGTGTTCATCACAGTGTTATTTATAAGGCAGAAGACTGAAAACAAACTGAGCGTTGAATATAGACATAGTTTAGAAAATGCTGGTATATCCGTAAGATGAAATATTAAACCTCATTAAAAATAACATAAGTGAAGAATATTTAATGACAGGGGAAATGTTCATGATGTAATCAGTGATACAAGGGTATAAAGTATGTTCAATTTCATCCCAATTCTGCAGAAAGAGAGACAAATAAGTAGAGGAAACACACCCCAGGAAGAGGAGGAGGCGTGGACAGGAGAGAGCACGTGGGGAAGGAGAAAATACAGGAGAAATGAAATTTTAACCACAGTTATCTTTAAATATTTATTGTTGCTACACCCAGAAAACAATTATTTTAGAATTAAAACACCCACCATCTTGTCACCCATGTGTCTCCCTGCACTTGCAGTTTGCTTCCATGTCTGTGTGCTGTGACTTGTGCAGTCCCCCTAACTGGGACAGACTTCCTTTACAGCTTCCATATGTCCTTCACTTCCCAGCTCGAGCGTCACCTACTTTTAGATTCCTGTCCACCCCGAGTTGACTTGGGAACCCATCCTCTAGCTCCTAAGCCCCGGGAGCATGTCTTTATCAGTATGTCCTCCACATTATTATAACCAATGGCTTTATTTTCTNTAAATATTTATTGTTGCTACACCCAGAAAACAATTATTTTAGAATTAAAACACCCACCATCGTGTCACCCATGTGTCTCCCTGCACTTGCAGTTTGCTTCCATGTCTGTGTGTTGTGACTTGTGCAGTCCCCTAACTGGGACAGACTTGCTTCACAGCTTCCACATGTCCTTCACTTCCCAGCTCGAGCGTCACCTACTTTTAGATTCCTGTCCACCCCGAGTTGACTTGGGAACCCATCCTCTAGCTCCTAAGCCCCGGGAGCATGTCTTTATCAGTATGTCCTCCACATTATTATAACCAATGGCTTTATTTTCTGTGAGCTCTGGAGTGGGGAGCATGTCCTGATCATCTCCACATCCTGGCGCAGAGCAGAGTTTAAGCCTTGAATGGAATGCAGTGGACGAGATAAAGTAAAGGACTGAACAGCATTGTCATGGGACTCTCATCCGGGGCGGGTTGTGTGTTAATCTCTCCTGGTTTTGCAGGACTGTAAAAAGCCTAAACCGTTGGACCTACAATGCCAAATTCAAGATACCTGTGTTCATCTAGCAACACCTACCCAAATTAAAGAAACAAAGTTTAAGAGGAAAGAATCTGCAAACATCTGTAGGCTGGCCTTACCCACCAATTTCAGAGACACACAGCAAACCCCATGGTCCGCAGCTGCAGTCGACAAGAGGAGCTCAAAGCACAGGGCTCTGTGATAATTATCATTATTTAACATCACTCCACAAGGAACCATTCGAGGAACAAGGCTGGAAATTAGAGTCGAATGAGTCCCCTTCTCTTCAATCTACCCGTACAAGACCCCAGTGGTGCAGCAAGAGGGGTGGGAGAGCTGTGCTCACTTACACTGTAATTATTTCTAACTCTGTCCCCAACCCTAAAATGCCATCTTGCCACATGGCTTGTCATTTTCGTATGGCTCCATCTATCGTGACTTGTCATGTATTCCCAGCTTTTATTGCAATTCTCATGAAGCACATGTATTCCTGGTAGAATAATGGCTTATGGTGGAAGATTCTGTTTTAAACCTGCTGAAACTTTGTCTGGCATTTGGTCCTGCCGGAGCTGGCTGGGGAGCAGTTCTCTGCTGTTTGACGCGGGTCTACTCCTGCCAGGACGTGGGCTATCTGTAGTGTAGGGGACAGTTGGACAGCCCTGCCCAGAGCTCTGTACCCCCAACCAGAGTAAGGGACGTGAATACTCTGAGGTTCATCCTCAAGGGGCAAAGGAAAACCTGTCCCTGTTGACAATAGTCTGGGCAACTAGGTGTGGGGCACAGACCCTCCTACCAAGTAGGTGTCTGTAGTGGGCTCGGGTACTTTGGGGCCAATGAGCTCCTGTTCCAGTGTCCTTCTGGGAAATTACTTTGCTTGCGGGATTGTGGGCAGGAGCCTGCCTTCCCCAACCCGAGGGCTCCTAGGCTGAGCACAAGTCTTGAGCAGCGAGACCAGGCGTCCAGTAGTGGGTGGAGATCCCAGCGTTCCCACCGAGAGGCTGTTCTGACATTTCTGCTTCTATTCCCCCAGCCCGGCGAGCTTCCCTGGTTTCTGCCTATCTCCATGCCAGCCCTCCTGCCTTCCTGTTGAGTCCAGATACTTTTCCAACAAACTTTCTTTTGCTTAAGTCCAGAGGGGGCTTCTGCACTTGCACCCTGAGCACCCTGACCCACCCACTTGCTCCTCCCTTTCTCAAGGTCCTCGGAGGCTAACGAGAAGTCCTGCCCCTGGGAGCGGCTGTGACAAAACCTTCCCCCCGTGGGTCACCCCTGCAGTCCCATCCCCTGGAGGAGCGCCTCTCCAGGTCTCCAGCTCTACCGATGCCTCTCCCTTCACCCCCATCAAACCTTGTCTCATCAGTGCCTACTTGCTCTGCTGACCGACCATCACCCTAGGGCCAGAGACTCTTGCTCAAGCTGCTTCCACTAACCGGAAAGCCCGCCCAGACTAAAAGGCCAGCTCTGGGGCCACCTGCCCCACAGGCCTTTCCCTGAGACCCCAGAGGGACACAACCTCCCTTCCCCCAGCATTTTACATGCTGCCTTCGGGACACTTGGCACATGTGATCTCCTGCTACAGCTATTTCCATGCATGTCTCTTAAACTTCCCAATGGGAGTGATGTGCCCGCAAGCTACTGGAGAAGCTAGAATCTCCCCAGCACCGTCCCATGTTGGTGGCAGCAATGTGACTGTCTCAACTGATAGACTCGGCCACACACTGACAAAGTCCCTGAAACAGAAGCCAGACCTGTCCGCCCTGGTTACAGGATAATCTCCGTGGGGACGTGTACCTGCTCACTCACCTCCTCCTCAGACCTGGGATCCGTTTTCTATTAAATGTCAAGTCCAGTGGTCCATCTTGATCGGAAAGGGCATGCTTTCACCGTCATCAAAAACATCTTATTAAAAAGATGGACAGGGCCGGCCCAGTGGTGCACTCGGTAGAGTGCGGCGCTTAGGAGTGCGGTGGTGCTCCCGCTGAGGGTTCAGATCCCATATAGAGACCGGTCCGCTCACTGGTTGAGCGCGGTGCGGGCGCGACACCAAGGGTTGCGATCCCGTTACTGGTCACGAAAAAAGACAAAAAGGAAAAAAAAAAAAAA
>NW_007731671.1:66847-72159 GCF_000696425.1 Galeopterus variegatus
ACAGATCCAATAATAGAGACTTAAAAAGTGGTTTAGGTTCAGAGTCTGCTCCTGAGAGCACTATTTTTTTTTTCCTTTTTGTCTTTTTTCGTGTCCGGCAACGGACCGCAACCCTCAGTGTCACGCCCGTACCGGACCGGGACCAGCAACAGGATCACAACCCTCAGTGCTGCGCCCGCCCCTCGCTCAGCCAGTGAGCGGGAACCGGTCTGTACGTGGGATCCGAACCCTCAGCGGGAGCGCCACCGCACTCCCAAGCGGCGCACTGTAGCAGCACCATTTTTCTCAGCAGCCCTGAGAGCACCATTTTTCACAGAATAAAATTCAAAGGGATTGGCCAAGTTTTCAATCTCCTCCCTCCCCCTCCACAACATGTGCACACACACACACATACATGTGTACACACAAAAAAGTGCACACACAAACACATGCACACACATGTGCACAGAAAAACACGCAAGCACACACATATACACACATGCACAAACACCTACACATATTCACACTCACAGACACAAACACACATACACGTGCACACAAACATGTACACGTACATACACAAACACAAACTCACAACACATGTGCACACACATGCACGCGTGCACATGCATAAACCCATACACATGCACACACATACACACACGCAGCTTGCACCCAGGAGCAGCCCGGCAGGCCCAGCGGTTCCTCCTGCACACCCTCCTGCTCCCTGCCATTGGTTATGCTGCATTGAATGCCCTGCCCCATCTCCACCCAGCAACATTCTTGCAGTCCTTCAAGTCCCTGTTAAACCCACCACCACCAAGAAGCCTCCACACCCACCCCTAATCTAAGTGAACTCCACCCCCCTTTTTCCCAGTGTCTTTTGTAGCCCTGGGATGGCACTCTCCAGCCCCTCCCCTATCTCCAGGGACTGGTGTATGCGTCAGTGCCTGCTACCAGATCATAACTCACAACAGGAAAGAGAACCAACACCTCTCCTTCAGTTTCCTCACCTGCAAATTGCGTATAACCACAGCCATAGGGGGATGGTGAGAATTAAATGAGCCGATGTATACAAAGCACTGAAACAGCACCTGCGGCCTGGAAGGGCTCTGTGGGTTAGCGGGTGCCTGAGGTGAGCCATATCCTCACCTGTGTCTTCCATTCAGTTCTCAGCCCATTGCATTTACCTTTAGAGATGTGGAAACTGAGACACACAGAGGTCAAGTGCTTGCCCCAAAGTCGTCGAGTCACTAAGCAGAGTGAGGGGACTCACGCACAGGTGTGAGTGGCTCTAACATCCACCTTCTTCCCACCCCACCTCAGCACTTGGACTAAGACCCTCTCTGACTCATCCAGAGCCAGGCCCGAGTGTGTTGCCTTTTTGAATGTTCAGGAAGGAAATCTCTATGCCCCCAATTAGGAACTTACATCACAGCTTAACGGAGTTCCCAGTGAACTTTCAGCACCTGCTGGTCTGGTCTGATCCCACCTTTGTGCTTCCCACAACCAAGCAGGTTTTAGTGCCAGATGGCAGTGGGGGCCAGAACAGGGGGAGAAGATCCAAATGGGTAATTGAAGCTTGAGGCCCCCTTTTTTTCTGCAGCAGGAAGACCTTCTCCAGGGACTGGTGCTCAGGAAGCCACCACCCAGCTCCCCGGAATGCCAGTGCTGAGTCCCCTTGGTCCAGGGATGCCCACTGCCAGGAGCTTCACAGTCCGTGCAGCACCCAGAACAAAAGGATCCGTTGTTGAGTGGCCTTTTCATTCCTCTCCATGGTGGCGAAATGCCAGAAGAGGTTCTGCCTGCATCGTCTCGGTGGAGGGTGAGCCCAGGCAGGTCCCGAGGACACATTCATGTCCTCCAGTCCCAGCCGCACTGTGCATCTGGACACACACTGACAGCCCAGGGTCCTGCTCCCCTTCGGTACAAATTACAGACGACTTGACACAGGAGACCTCGCGTGAGCTCCTCCATGATCCCCGACTCCTCACATCTGCACAGACATTTCCATTCGCAGCACTGGGGGCAGATGGCACGAATGGAGAAGCAGAACGTACATGCCCCCTCGGGGCTCTTGCTGTTTGGAGACTAGAACTTGGCAGTGTCATGAGACATCGTCAGATTCAACCCTGAGGTGTGGTTCCCACTGCCACAGTCACCCACCTGTGAGCAGGTATGCCATCCAGCACTCCTCCCATGCACTTGCTGGCTCGCTCGTCATCTGTCGCTGCACCTCACCCCCACTATTCCCTAAGCTCCTTGAGTGCACGGACCTTATAGCCCAGGGCTTCCGGGAGGTAGGGAACCACAAGAGCGTGCTCAGGAGTGCTGCTACCAAAGGAATACGATGCCCAGGTTTCCCTCAGCTGCCGTGGTCCCTCCATGTTCAGAACCCTCGTGGCGCTGGAGCAGCACTGTCCAATGCGCCAATCGTCTGACTTGCATTATAGTGTGTCTTTCTCCTCCTGCTGCACTGCAAGTCCCTGGAGGGCAGAACCCAGCTCCACTCAGTGCATCCTGTGTAGATTGTATGTACTTCATGTATTGAACAAGTGTATCTGTAACAGTATGAACAAGTACAGGCAATTGGGCCATGTTCCTGGGACCAGCAGAATATTTTGTGCAAGGACATCAGAGTTCAAGGCTCTCAGCACTAGCTCTCCCCAAACAGGCTGCTTCTCCCTCCAGGATGGCTGGATCCAGAGCCCTTGCTTCGTCTCCTAGTGCTCCCGGTGCTGCCTGGCCTGTGTCCCAGCTACAAGCAGCACCTGGAAACAGGGAATCCACGGCCCCAGATGATCCACTCAAGGGAGGAGAGAGTCTGGGTCTGAGGCGGTATCACCACTTGATTCAAGGGCAGGAGCCCCCTCAGCCCCAGGCTGGGACTCGGTGTGGGTGAGAAGGTAAGGGACGGCTAAGGTTTGGGCACAGTAAGGGATCATGTCTCAGGTGCTCAGACACAGGCTTTCTCCGGCACCTGTCCCCAAGCATCAAGGGAATGCATGCCCACCCTCCAGACTGCCCAGAGGTTCCACGGCTGTGACCACACGACAATCACAATCACCCAGTCGGTGTGCCCAGCTGGGGAATTTAAGATCACCCAGAGGTGCACCATTCTCTCCCCAGTCCTTTCACTCAACAAACATTTACTGAGCGGTGACCCGTCATGGGTGGAACCCTGGCCCGTGCCAGGTACCTTCCCTATATTGTCGCCAACCCCCACCCCCACTTTCTGCAGGAAGTGGAGATTCCGAAAATTGATGCAACATGCCACGACCATAAGGTGAGTACGTCCAGGTCCGTCCAATCGTACACACTTAATGTGCCTCTTAGTGGTTTTTTTTTTTTTTCCTTTTTGTCTTTTTTCGTGTCCGGCAACGGGATCGCAACCCTCGGTGTTGCGCCCGCACCTCGCTCAGCCAGTGAGCGGGAACCAGTCTGTATGTGGGATCCGAACCCTCGGCGGGAGCGCCGCTGCGCTTCACAAGCAGCGCACTGTAGCAGTGCGCCACCGGGCCAGCCCGTCTTAGTGGTTTTTTAATTGTGTTTTGTTCAAGAAAAGTTTGTGCCTCTGTACACTCTCCAACTATATCTAGATGTAGGTTTCAGACTAGAAGGAGAAAGCTCTTTCTCTCAGTCATTCATTCAGCAAACAGTTCCCGAGCGCCAACTGCAGGAATAACCTGCTGGGAACGCCTCCAGAAGTGAGCACGTCTGTCACTTGCCCACAAAGTTCACATTCAGTGGGGAACAATGTGAGGAAAACAATTCAAAGTGACCACACCCTAAGGATGGCTCATGAGCCATCGTGCTGGCTCCTGGACTTCTCTAACGTATCTGCAAGGTCAGAAAGAAAATAAGTGCATGATCTTCACACCCACCTGCCACACACACAGAGAGATGACACACGCGCCCACACACACACAAAGGGAAAGGAGACACTTCACGGTGCAGTGAGCTTCAGTCTGTTTTCCTACCTGTTTCGTTTTCACTCAGCACAGGCTATGGTTTTCCTTTTGTCATTTCTCACCCCCCCCCTTCCTTGCCATGTTTCCCTGATGTGACAACCCTGAGAGAAGAGCGTCAGAATAGTCAGACTGGATGAGAGGTATCATTAATAGTGCATTGANTGCTGCCTGGCCTGTGTCCCAGCTACAAGCAGCACCTGGAAACAGGGAATCCACGGCCCCACATGATCCACTCAAGGGAGGAGAGAGTCTGGGTCTGAGGCGGTATCACCACTTGATTCAAGAGCAGGAGCCCCCTCAGCCCCAGGCTGGGACTCGGTGTGGGTGAGAAGGTAAGGGACGGCTAAGGTTTGGGCACAGTAAGGGATCATGTCTCAGGTGCTCAGACACAGGCTTTCTCCGGCACCTGTCCCCAAGCATCAAGGGAATGCATGCCCACCCTCCAGACTGCCCAGAGGTTCCACAGCTGTGACCACACGACAATCACAATCACCCAGTCAGTGTGCCCAGCTGGGCAGAGGTGCACCATTCTCTCCCCAGTCCTTTCACTCAACAAACATTTACTGAGCGGTGACCCGTCAGGGGTGGAACCCTGGCCCGTGCCAGGTACCTTCCCTATATTGTCGCCAACCCCCACCCCCACTTTCTGCAGGAAGCGGAGATTCTGAAAATTGATGCAACATGCCACGACCATAAGGTGAGTATGTCCAGGTCCGTCCAATCGTACACACTTAATGTACACACCTAATGTGCCTCTTAGTGGTTTTTTAATTGTGTTTTGTTCAAGAAAAGTTTGTGCCTCTGTACACTCTCCAAGTATATCTAGATGTAGGTTTCAGACTAGAAGGAGAAAGCTCTTTCTCTCAGTCATTCATCCAGCAAACAGTTCCCGAGCGCCAACTGCAGGAATAACCTGCTGGGAACGCCTCCAGATGTGAGCACGTCTGTCACTTGCCCACGAAGTTCACATTCAGTGGGGAACAACGTGAGGAAAACAATTCAAAGTGACCACACCCTAAGGATGGCTCATGAGCCATCGTGCTGGCTCCTGGACTTCTCTTCTAACGTATCTGCAAGGTCAGAAAGAAAATAAGTGCATGATCTTCACACCCACGTGCCACACACACAGAGAGATGACACACGCGCCCACACACACAAAGGGAAAGGAGACACTTCACGGTGCAGTGAGCTTCAGTCTGTTTTCCTACCTGTTTCGTTTTCACTCAGCACAGGCTACGGTTTTCCTTTTGTCATTTCTCACCCCCTCTCCCTTCCTTGCCATGTTTCCCTGATGTGACAATCCTGAGAGAAGAGCGTCAGAATAGTCAGACTGGATGAGAGGTATCATTAATAGTGCATTGA
>NW_007731671.1:72285-73146 GCF_000696425.1 Galeopterus variegatus
CCTGAGAGAAGAGCGTCAGAATAGTCAGACTGGATGAGAGGTATCATTAATAGTGCATTGATATTATTGAAGACAGGGCTCATTAAAACAAAATAATAGAGATCTAGACGATAGCGGGGAAAGCAGGTTGTCTGGGTGCCACCGCACAAAATACTTCGTTAGTGTTCCTAATTAATACTAACAACTGTCACGAAATAAAAATATCACACCCCTTAAGATCGGCCTGCCTATCAGGCGTGTTTTAGTTGAAAAGCTCATGTCTGTTTCACTGTGATCCCTTTCTGAAATAATTGGTATGGTTTGATTGATAATGTGGATTCCTCTTTAAAGGAAAACACACTATTTTTCATAATCAGAGCCGGAATGCATAATGAGCAGGCTGGTGATGCCTCCAGCATCAGGTCTGTCAAAGCACACGGTTATTTCCATATTGATGCAAACTAAGATATTACGTTCCCTCATTACGTTGACGCGGCACATCTTTCAACAGTCAGCTCTGAATCATACATTCCTTGCAAACAAAATTACCTTCATTTTCTCCTTTGGTTCAGCGGAGCTAGCAGTTAAAATATGCCCTAACAAGCTAATCAACTAATTTTTAGAATATGTTGGAATCGTTTAATATTCTAAAAGAAAACAAGAAAAAGTTGCTAATGGATCTCAGGCATAAACAGAAATAAATAGACAACTGGTTCATTGAGCATTAGCATACTTAAGTTTGAGCCAGTCACGGTGGAATTCATTTTGCAAGTCAAAAAAGCAGTATCTATTTGTATCCATAAGCCAAACAACCTCATTTACTGGGTACATACTTGAGTAGATAACCTTGGCGTGAAGGTAACAAGGAGAAAGGATTCTTTT
>NW_007731671.1:73460-77678 GCF_000696425.1 Galeopterus variegatus
CTGGGTACATACTTGAGTAGATAACCTTGGCGTGAAGGTAACAAGGAGAAAGGATTCTTTTGAAGAGTGGCGTGTTCTCGGAGGGAGGGTGGGGAAAGCTCTGGGAGGGGCTGAGCTTTGTACTGGGTACATACTTGAGTAGATAACCTTGGCGTGAAGGTAACAAGGAGAAAGGATTCTTTTAAAGAGTGGCGTGTTCTCGGAGGGAGGGTGGGGAAAGCTCTGGGAGGGGCTGAGCTTTGCAGCCTGGGCTTGGCCTCCTGGTTCTGCCATGAAGAAATGCTCAGCTGTACCTGGGGGTGGTCCAGGAGCTCAGAGGGACCCCAAAGCCACGTGCATCTCAAGGGACTAGGCCATGTGACTCTTTCTATGCTGGTCATCAGTGGAGGAGCCTGGGGAAGACCTGCGCAAGGTCACACCTGGGCTAGCCCCGGACTGGCTGAGAGGAGTAAGCAGCCCCAGATAAACCAGGGTTTGAAAACCACAGCCACTGGGGCCTCCCCAGAAGGCCTGTCTCAGTGTCCTCATAGGGCAGGAGCATGGCTTAGATGCAGTCATGGAAACAAACAGCAGGTATATGATAAGACCCGCTCCATTGGGGCCCTAACACCCTTCTGTCCAGACAGGGCAACACCCCTCCGGTCCCCAGGCGTACCCACAGCTCCGCCCGCCTGCCTTTGCTCACGCAGGCCTCCTGGGCTGTCCTGTCTCCCTTCTCCACCATCCTCCACCGCCTGAACCCTGCCTGTCCTCATTTTTCAAGGCTCTTCTTAAAGAGACTGACTCCCAAATCCTTCCCTGAGCCCCACTTAACACACCCGCCAGCAGGTGCCGTCTCCCCTGACTTTGAAGCTGGTGGCACTTCCATCAAGATCAGATGAGCAGGGGAGACAGTCCAGAGCCTGCAGGGCAGGGAAGGAGTCCTGTTTCTTTTGGTGTCAATGTCAGACCTGGTATCCTGCATGTTGTAGATACTCAACTCATGCCTGCCGGATGGACAGATGAGTGAATGAGCAGGCAGATGGGTGGATGAGAGAAGGGGCGGTACCTTGTCTACATCTTTATGGCTGTCCTGCCCACACTTCTCACGGGCTGAGCAGACGCGGGTGTCTGTATTCCCATCCCTCACAACGCTGTCCTTAGGAGGCCCCTCCCACCCCATCCTGTCTACACCTTTTTTTCTCAGGGCCAAGCATGCCCTCCTTTCCACTGAGCACCTGACACTATTGAAAGGCATGGCACACTGGTGGCACTGCCCGTGTGGGGGGTGACAGTCAACATTTTAAAAAACCCGTACAGCCCTGATATGAACGATGGGACAGACACTGGCAGGTATGCCAAATAGAGGTATACTGGCTACACTGCAATCTGCTGTGGTTTGCATGTGTCCCCTCCAAAATTTACACGTTGCCAATGTGCTAGTATTCAGAGGTGGGGTCTTTAAGAGGTGATCAGGCCATGAGAGCTCCTCCCCTGGGAGCAGGATTCAGGCCTATAAAAGAGGCTCCGTGCAGCATTTGTGGTCTCGCCCTTCTGCCGTCCACCATGTGAGGACACAGGATTCCTCCCCTTCAGAGGACACAGCAAGACCTCGCCAGTGCCTTGATCCTAGATTTTCCAGCCTCCAGAACTGTGTGAAAATATATTTCTGTTTTTTACTAACTACCCAGTCTCAGATACTCTGTTATAACAGCACAAAACAGACAGAAATTGATACCAGGAATGAGGTGCCTGCTTCTGTGTCTCTACCCCATCAGTGCCCTGCCGAAGCCTGGGCTCAGGCTGACCTCTCTGTCCCCAGCACAGTGCCCAGCACAAAGTAAGTGTCACTCAGTGGAGGCTGGATGCAGCTGGCAAGCTGCCCAAGCCTGGCCAGGCCTCATGGAGAAACAGTGTGACTCTGTCCCCACCCCATCCCTGTACCTCCTATGGGGACAGCATCCGAGGCCACCCCTCCACCTGTACAACAAGCACATCCTGTCCTCAGCCAGCCCAACTTCACCAGACAGTGAAGATCAAGGAGTGGCATTTTTATTCTGTTATGGATCCCAAAAGCTACTTTAAAAAAAAAAATTAAGGGGAAATATAATTTGCTTGGCACCATTTTCCCAGAGATCTTACTATGGCTCCCAACATAGCTCCCATTTATAGGAGAGTAATAAAGCCTCTCCTCTGCACAGCGTTTTGCTGATTCCTCAACACCTTCACGTTCATTACCCCAGTGATTTTCTCACTCTTCACATCAAATCTGGGGACTAGGTACTATTATCCCACTTTGCAGAGGCAGAAAACCGATGCGCCCTGAGGCTGAGCAGTTTGCTTGAGCACTTTGACAGGAGGAGTTGGGGTCAGGACTCGAACCCAGGTCTTGTACTCCTAAGCACATTTGCTTCTCTAAAATCTGTGACATCCACTGTCACTTAGCAAACAGCTTCTGAATATCTACGCCAAGCCACGTGCTGAGAACCAAGGTGGGGGAAGGAGCCCCTGAGGCAGGAACCAGCCTGACAAGTTCAAAGAGAGAAGGGACCGGGCCGCTGGGGCAGGGACCCCGAACAGATAGGAGGTGAGTAATGAGCAGGAACCCAAGTCAACTTTCAGATCAGAGGACTTTTAAGATATTTGCATAATTTGCTTCCTTTTGAAAACCCTCGTCTAAATTTATAAATACAGACATGAATTTTCCTCTTTTGAAGAAAACCAATGGGTGGAAACTGCTAACCCCAAAATCCACAGTCAAGGAGAAGTAGAAACACCAGGCCTCGACTTGAAAAAGGGATTCTCAGAGCTGACCACGGCCACCGCGATTCAAGAAAGTGTTTGTTTACGTGAATACACTTTCAAAGCTGTTCAGATCATCACTTTTAACCGTTCGATTGGCAAGGGTGGAAGAAGATGAGGACGCGCCGTTGGTAAGTAGGTGGGAAGCTGGTGCAGGTGGGGCAGGGCTGACAAGAGGTAAAGGGGAAACTGAGTCTCCCTCGAGCAACGGCAGACCCGTTTCATCGCAGCTCTGCGTAGTAACAGGTAGTCACGGTGAAGCACTGAAAAACATTATTTAGAGGATTGAATTCTACTCCATTTACTTACCTTCTTAAGGCAGGGAGGTGCCAACTTCTTTTCACTTTTCTGATTCCATTAGGGCCAGGCTTCAGCTTCTAGAAAGGGAAACATAAGAAGTTGCTATAAATAGACCCTCTAACATTGCTCTGAGAGGTCAGAAGACAGCAGAAGTTGCTTCGGGTGGAGCATCAGCAGACACACTTTCTGACGTTATGGCAACAACACCGTGCAGTGTTACAGACGCAGGACACACGTATGTCAGCATTGCAGGCTTGCTCCTTCCTTTGTGCAGACGTGACCTCGAATACCCATGTGTGAAGGGGTTGTCATGGAAACAGTAGCTCACCCTCTGGACCTGTGAGACAAAATGGCCCCAGGCATCTGAGCCACCAGCTGGGTGGGTGAACAGAGGAACGCAGAAACAAGGCTGCAGACAGTGCACACCCCAACGCCCACTGGGACGCGTCCTTCCTGGGCGCCTGTGAGACAAAATGGCCCCAGGCATCTGAGCCACCAGCTGGGTGGGTGAACAGAGGAACGGCAGAAACAAGGCAGCAGACAGCGCACACCCCAACGCCCACTGGGACGCGTCCTTCCTGGGCCTCCCTGTGAGGGAAACCAGCCTCGACCCTCAAGAGGCTCCCAGTCCAGAAGGAGCCACCAGAGTGAGTGTGCAAATCGCCCCACTCTGGGGCAAGAGGCAAGTGGCAGCGCACATGGGAGAAGAACTCGGGGAGTCAGAGGACGGCTGGATGACGGCTGACCTCTCAAAGACGTGGACTTCCAGCTGGGTGCCGAGGAAGATGGCACCTGCCTCGAACAGCCCAGACAGAGGGACCCACGTTCAGGAGCGTGTTTCGCTGCAGTGGAGTGTGTGAAGAGTGAGGCAATTTGCAATATCAGTAAATAGCCTCTGTATAAAAACTGCACAGATTTTTGTACAGCTGGTAAGATTCTTTGCAGAGAAAATACTTTTTTTAGATGCACGTTGTAGTTTTTTGAGGGGCTACCACTCACAGCTAGATCTGAAAGTTTCTGATTTTGAATATTTCTAAGTACGTTAATGGTTCCTTTCATGTGGGCTTGTGTGTAGTAGCACAGCAAACTCCTAGGAATTCACATCAATAGTAAATTAAAGGTTTTTTACAATGTTGC
>NW_007731671.1:77956-78531 GCF_000696425.1 Galeopterus variegatus
AGCACAGCAAACTCCTAGGAATTCACATCAATAGTAAATTAAAGGTTTTTTACAATGTTGCGCTTTGGGTGTTTTTTTTTTATTTTGTAATGAAATTATACTTAAAAGTCCAGATTGGGACAGGGACAGTGTGTTATTGCAGGAATAACAAGTTTGTTATGGAAGAAGAAGCCCGGTCACCACAGTAAGACTCATGCCCCTGTCTGTGGGACCATCAGCCATCCATCCCCTCCCTGGTTATAAAGAAGAGATGCTCAGAGTGACCTTCACTTGTAAGCTCTAAAGTCACGCACTTGCCATTCTGTAACTGTCATTCCAGGCGACTGGAAGATATCTGAGCCTTACCTAGGTTGCTGTAGGAAACGTCATGGGAATGGATGCCAGATAAATCAAGGTGAAAAGAAACATCTGCTCCAGCTGAGCCCACATGGGGGTGCGGTCAAGGTTAGGGACATCTTTTTTTTTTTTGTCTTTTTTCGTGACCGGCAACGGATCACAACAGTCAGTGTCGCGTCCGTACCGGACCGGGACCGGCCACGGGATTGCAACCCTCGGTGTTGCGCCCGCACCTCGCT
>NW_007731671.1:79729-81781 GCF_000696425.1 Galeopterus variegatus
CGGGAGCGCAGCCACGCTTCCCAAGCGGCGCACTAGCGCAGTGCGCCACCGGGCCGGCCCCTCAACAAGTATATTTTGAGCAAAGCAGCCTTGGTGAGTTTGCATATGGTCTGGTCCACTGGCTACTGGACGAACTTTGGGAGTCCAGAGGGAGCAAGCCCTGCTGGCCACTGGGCAAGTTCAGTGATTCTGTCCATCATGCCCCACATGGGAACCCTATACCTGTCTGCCTTGACTACCAGAAAAGGATATCTTGTTCATTCCCTGCAAAAATTTTGAGCTTCCAAATGGGACCCTAAGTACTGGAGTGAATGTGATTGGTTCCAGATTGCCCCTGAACCAGACAACCCAGCTTGAAATTCACTCAAGATGTCCCTAACCAAGATAGACAGGGCCACACCTGCAAAGGAGGATTTGCCAAGATGCCAATGAAACAAGTTNTATCTTGTTCATTCCCTGCAAAAATTTTGAGCTTCCAAATGGGACCCTAAGTACTGGAGTGAATGTGATTGGTTCCAGATTGCCCCTGAACCAGACAACCCAGCTTGAAATTCACTCAAGATGTCCCTAACCAAGATAGACAGGGCCACACCTGCAAAGGAGGATTTGCCAAGATGCCAATGAAACAAGTTTGAGGGCTCCTCACCCGCATGGGCCCCTTCTGAGCCAGTGGGAAACTCTAGCTTCTGTATTTATGATTTTTTTTAAGGAGGCCCCCAAATTGCATAAGTTTAGGTCACAAAACCTGGGCCTGCCCCTACTTGTCTGCCTTGTTCCCCACCGAATCCTCAGAGCCTGCTAGCCCTGTGCCGGCCACGTGGCAGGTGACTCTTAAATTTGTGTACCAGATGGGTGGATGGATGGACGGACAGATGGATGGAAGGAAAGAAGCATAAATGGATGGACAGTTGAATAGAGGGAGAGTGGGAGGGAGGAAACATGGATAGAAGGAGAGCTGGATGAAGGAAGGGAGGAAAGCAGGATGGGAAGGAAGAACGGAGGGAGAGAGGGAAGGAAAGAGAGAGGGAAGGAGGGGTGGAGGGAGGAAACAGGGATGGGTGCAGCGTCAGGAGAAGCGAGGGAGGGAGGAATGGTAGGAAGCAAACACGGACGTAAGGACAGCTGGACGGATGGATGGCTTGGTTCACAGACGGACGGACAGATGTGGAAGGCACGGACAGGGGTGTAGGTGAAACAGGGATGGCCAGTTTAGAACTGAAGACGTGAAAGCTTTTGACTAAAAAGGAGTCCCATTTTAATTTCATTTGTGCAATGCCAAAAAACGCCAGGGTGAGACTGGGCCAGGAAAGGGGAGTTCTGTTTGGGACACACCTCAGCTTTCCCATCCACAGAATGGGAGTAGCACAGGTGACACTGTGGGATGAGACCCCAGGTACTCAAGGTGCCTCATGAAGTCCCGGGGGGCAGCCTCACAGGCTCTAAAGGGCTCCTCATTTCTGATGCTTCTCTCACCTTGGTGCCCAGGGAGGGGGTGCTGCTCAGACCTGCTCCTGGACTCACTGAAACTCTGTAATTCCCTGATTGCCATCTGATTCCCAGTTGGGGTGCTCAGAAGGGTGTAATTCATCTGAGCTCCGTTTTGCTGGTGTTTTGTTTTGCTGTTGTGCTGGAATCTTCCAATTCTGTTGGGGGCAGGACTTCATTCTTTATTGAAAGCATGCCATCCTCCACAGGGCTGTGGACCAACGTCTACATGCATTATGTAAATAGCAGAAGTAACCGTAGGAACTTTGCTCCTAAGTTGTGCAGTTGTGCTCTTTGTCATCAAAGCGTTTTGAAAATATTAACTAGTTAATGCCTAAGACAGAATGCCATAGTCAACAAGTATATATTTTTTTTTTTTTTTTTTTTTGTCTTTTGTCTTTTTCCATGTCCGGCAACGGATTGCAACCCTCAGTGTTGCCCCCGTACTGGACCGGGACCGGCAACGGGATCGCAACCCTCGGTGTTGCCCCCGCGCCTCGCTCAGCCAGTGAGCGGGAACCGGTCTGTATGTGGGATCCGAACCCTCGGCGGGAGCGCAGCCACGCT
>NW_007731671.1:83244-84861 GCF_000696425.1 Galeopterus variegatus
GTAAGGACAGCTGGACGGATGGATGGCTGGGTTCACAGACGGACGGACAGATGTGGAAGGCACGGACAGGGGTGTAGGTGAAACAGGGATGGCCAGTTTAGAACTGAAGACGTGAAAGCTTTTGACTAAAAAGGAGTCCCATTTTAATTTCATTTGTGCAATGCCAAAAAACATCTTCGTTGACAGGCACCTCATGCACTCAACAGAGAATTTCCAATGACAGCCACCTACAAGGAGGCCTCGCCACCACAGGTCAAACACCAGCTGGTACTCAAACCAGGGACAAGCTGCAGGTTCTGTTTGTATTTCCAGTTTCAAAGCTAACTATTTATTTATTTATTTATTTTCATTATTTAAAGATGACCGGTCAGGGGATCTTAACCCTTGACTTGGTGTTGTCAGCACCACGCTCTCCCAAGTGAGCCAACCAGCCATCCCTATATAGGGATCCAAACCCCTGGCCTTGGTGTTATCAGCACCACACTCTCCCAAGTCAGCCACGGGCCAGCCCTTAACTATTTATTTTTAAAGTTTCTATCTTGATTAGTTCTTTAGCCACCTTTAGCAAATTTAGAAGCACTTGAAGTTCAGGAGGAACGTTTTCTCTCTAGCCTGCCTGCCACAACACAGCAGGGCCCCGGGAGCAGCAGGAGAGTCTGCTGGCGTCTCTCACGGAGCTGTCGCCAGCACTGAGGGTTCCTGTCCACACGGGAAGTCCACGAAGAGAGGGCTTCGGATGCTGGACACCGTTCTCCACTTGTTTGCTGTGGCCCCTCGGTTCTGAGAGGAAACCTGAAGGCTCGGAGGAGGGGAGGGACCCCCATCTGCTGCTTCGTTGTGCTCGTGGTGATCACTCACCCTGGTTGGCCTTCCAATGCTCCACCTGGAAAAAGTGTGCCGCAGTGACCTGTGTACTGAACGGTGCCCCGCGGAAGACAGGTCCACCCAGAACCTCTGCATGGGACCTTACTGGGAATAAAGGTCTCTGCAGATGTAAACGAGGTGAGGATCTTGAGATGAGGTTATCCTGGAGTAGGGCGGGCTCTAAACCCAATGATGAGTGTCCTTACAGGAGACAGGAAAAGAAGACACAGAGCCACAGGGGACAAGGTCATGTGAGGACTGAGGCAGGGAGTGGAATGAAGTAGCCACAAGCCTGGAGAACACATGGGGCTGCGGGAAACAAGAAAAGATCTGGAAGGATCTTCCCGCGAGGCTTCAGAGGGAGGGAGTGCAGCCCTGACCACAGCTTGATTTTGAACTTCTGGCCGCCAGACCACAAGAGAATTGGTTATGGCAGACCTGGGAAACTAATACAGGTGCTTTCTCTAAGTTCACCCAAACAAGGCTATCGCCAGCGTGGACTGACTTTGATAAAACCCCAATTCCTCCGCCCCTGACCTCTCCTTTGGTGAAGAAAAAAATAAACAAGAAAACATGTCACAAGCTGGCCCAGTGGCGCACTGGAGAGTGCGCCGCTTGGGAGTGCAGAGGCGCTCCCGTTGAGGGTTCGGATCCCATGTGGAGACCGGTTCCCACTCACTGGCTGAGCGCGGTGCCGGCGCAACACCAAGGGTTGCGATCCCGTTGCCGGTCAGTAAAAAAGACAAAAAGGAA